>NC_134417.1:32461225-32761520 GCF_030867145.1 Opisthocomus hoazin
GAGCCACTAATTTATAGAATGACCTAAAACTCAATGTATTCGTTCAAAACCAAATACATATAAATAAGATCAGTTCCCCATGCACTCCAGTCTCAGCTGCAGTCTGCTTCCAGTAATCCAAAATTGCTTATCCTTCCACTTCAACACCTCACTGAGATTTTAAGGTACGATATGATTTTTTTATTACTTTTTTTTTTACTTGCAGACAGAAGTTCGAATGTGTCAGTAAATCTTGCTCCAGCAGACTGTACACTTTAGAAGCAGCAGCATTTATTGTTTTACCTCTTACGACACCTGCATTTTCAAACTGGCACAATACCCACATTGCTGGCTGCAGTGTGGGTGTGAAGGACATCTGGTCCAGCAGCAATCTCTTCTCTGCTTATGAAGTCTTGAGAGCTAGATTTTTTTCTTCATTTCTGCTTCCCGCTAATCCCCATGCTCTTTTTAAATTCCGTAAGATTCTATTGCCATCACATAATCACTGAATGGTCGGGGTTGGAAGGGACCACTATGGATCATCTGGTCCAACCCCCCTGCCAAAGCAGGGTCACCCAGAGCAGGCTGCACAGGACCTTGTCCAGGCGGGTCTGGAATATCTCCAGAGAAGGAGACTCCACAGCCTCCCTGGGCAACCTGTTCCAGTGCTCCGTCACCCTCAGAGTGACGAATGTCACACTGTGTGATGTCTAACTAGCACAAAGAAGAGATGAACACCTCTCTGGATAAGAGCTTTTTAATAGGAAACCTGTCAGCTATCTTCTATTATGGTTAAGAAGTTGTCTCAATTAGTAAAGGGAAGTGTCTGGTAACTGTTTCTGTAGTACTGTCAATATAGTCCTTTAATTATTTACACCTCTGGTAGCAAAGAACAGGACAAATTGTGAAAAGTCTCTGCTAATGGGTGAAGTGTCTCAATTCAGTTGACTTCCCAGCAAAGGATTTGTTTTTTTTCCTTTGGTTTCCAGATTTTATCTGCTTCCAAATTCAGTTCTCGTTTGTTCTGACACACTGAATTCAAACTGCCATCTTCAGACAAGCAGCACAGGGAGGCATTTGTGAGGAATCCAGCACAGTTTTCTGCTTCATAAGCTTGCACGCTTGGCTTAAGAGGGGGAGCCAGAAAATGCCTGAGATGTTCATGTCTAGCCCCAAACCAGGAGCATGTCTGCTGGAAATTTTCATTTAACTCCATTTTTACAGACAACTGACAAATAATTCTGAGATCTTAATCCCTGCCTTTGTGAAAACAGTGATCTAGAAAGTATCATTTAAATTAAGTTTAAAGTACATATTGCATACAACTGACTTCATTGCGAATCTGAGTATTCTTCCTCTGAAAAACAGGAACATATTGAGGAAATCCTACTTTCTGCTGACTTCAAAAGTTTATTGTACATAAAACTCCAAAGTCTGCAAAAAGAACAGCAGAGAGACCCAAATTAAAGGATGCTTTGCAAATGTGGATTTAGCCCTCAACCCAAGATGAGCTATATTTCTCTAGATTTCTGTGAAGGGTAGTTTTTTCAGTCTGAAAAAGGAAAAGAGTTGCAAAGTTACACAAGTTTTAAAATGGCATTATAGAGGGAAGCTCACGTTCTCGAGAGTTAAATTTTGGGTAGTATAACCATATGCAGTACAACAGGACTACATTAAGAAGTCTGGATTGCTCCAAAATGTGATGTGACTGTGCAGCGGAAGTAGAGCTACTTCAGCCACAACTCTGGTTCTCATGTCTTGTCCCTGCAGCAAACACAGCTGCCAATAAGCAAGTACACAAGAGGTAGGAGTCCAGCTAACGCACCAGAGAAGAGAGAGCGAGCTGAATAGGAAGGAGGCAGGAGGAGAAAGTGGAAGGGGAAATAAAGTGCATCCTTTTCGTGCTTCCACAAACTACGTTTTGAGTCTCTTGAGCAGTGGGAGGAGGACGTGCGATTCTCTGAAGCACAGTACCTTTTGTGTTCCTCTTCGGCTCAGTATAACCCTACAAGACTCTTGCCTCTCCCTCTCCTCCCAGTAAGACTGAATAAACAAGAAAAAATTTGCAAAGCCTCTGGAACAAACAGTAAGTGTAAATGTGGAAGTTCAGGTCTGGTACAGTTTTATAAGCATTGCTACTTTGCATATTTAGCCCTTGGCCTTGTCCGCATGGAAGAGTTCCATCCATATTACTGAGGTTTGGTCTATAAGTGTAATTCAGCCATTAGCTATAGGTGTATGTTGGGGATTTTTGGGGTTTTTTTTCTTTATAAATTTCTTATCTGACTTTCCAGACACATTGGTATCCGTCTTCCGATTGCCAAGCAGGGCTTTGAACCAGATTCTGTCGTTCATATCAATGCATTGTCATCGGCTAAGGCAGTGCAAACAGCTAATCGTGTAGCAAACGCTGCTAGGCTGCCTTGGTCTCTGACCCATCACTGCCCTTCTGCTCTTACTGCAAAGGTGATTCCACCACATCTTCGGCACTGCTAGTTTTCCATTTGGAGTGCTTTTTGTTCCAAGTACCTTTACGTTGCATTAACCTTGTTTCATGCTATTTAAAATGACATACTGAGTTCACCAATTGTGTATTTTAAAAAAAAAAAGAAAAAGCAGACCACTTTTATTTGGTGACATTGCAAATACCTGCTTGTATTAAGAGGACTTCAAAATGGTGCACCACAAAGCTTGTGGAATGTTATAACAGACAAAAGAGAGAGAAAAAAAAAAGTCTTTGTGATGGAATCAAATTTCAGCTTGAGAAAAACATTCATGCCACAGTTTGAAATACAAGTTGCACTGGTATGAGTGCGTATGGAAGAGGTGTGTGACTGTGGTGAAGGAAAAGGGTTGCTCTCTTTCATTCCTTCCATCCCATAATTCCTTTTGCCCCATTTTACTTATCTTCTCTCAGCGTTTTCCCTGCATTATTGTTCCAGATTTGAAAGCAGCCTGCTCTAAAATCTCGCCCTGGCTGAAAAGATGCCTGTACAGAGTGCAGGGCTGCCCTACTGTGTTACTGCTGGACCAGAGGTGAAGGAGGCCTCCTCTTTCTGCTAGACCCAACTTGAGCTCTCCTGATCACAGAATCACAGAATGTTCGAGGTTGGAAGGGACCTCTGTGGGTCACCCAGTCCAACCCCCCTGCCAAAACAGGGTCACCTACAGCAGGCTGCACAGGACCGCGTCCAGCCGGGTCTTGAATATCTCCAGAGAAGGAGACTCCACAGCCTCCCTGGGCAGCCTGTGCCAGGGCTCCGTCACCCTCAGAGGGAAGAAGTTCTTCCTCATGTTCAGCTGGAACTTCCTCTGCTTCAGTTTGTGCCCATTGCCCCTTGTCCTGTCGCTGGGCACCACTGAAAAGAGTCTGGCCCCATCCTCCTGACACCCACCCTGCAGATATTTATAAGCATTTCTAAGGTCCCCTCTCAGCCTTCTCTTCTTCAGGCTGAACAAGCCCAGCTCCCTCAGCCTCTCCTTGTAGGGGAGATGTTCCAGTCCCCTCATCATCCTCGTAGCCCTCCGCTGGACTCTCTCCAGTAGTTCCTCATCTTTCTTGAAATGGGGAGCCCAGAACTGGACACAGTGCTGCAGATGGGGCCTCACTAGGGCAGAGTAGAGGGGGAGGAGAACCTCCCTCGACCTGCTGGCCACACTCCACTGATACTCACTGACAGGCAATCCCAAAGATTTTCAGACTTCATCACCTGTAAACAGTTATTAAAACCAAAGTAAAATAAAAATTGACAGCAAGTTTTCCTGCAATAGTCCCCCGTCCCGTCCCCCCCCCCCAAAAAAAAAAACAACACAAAAAACCCAAAAAAACCAGAACAGCCCAGCCCTGAACCAAACGTGCGTACATTGTGCTGAATCAATTCGCCATTTGTGGATGGGCTCTCAGATTTAGCGAGTAGCTGATTCAGTCCTGGACAACCTGCGACCTCTTTTGGTCAATTGACAAAATGAGCAAGAGGACAAAAGAAGTCTGGAAAGCCTTGGTGCCGCCACCCATTCGGGCCCTGAGCAAGGGTGATCTCTCTTCCAGCGCATCTTTAATTTAATTTCCCGAGGAGAAGTCTCTATCTACTCTTATACCTTCTCCTTCAGACATAAAATCAAGCGGGTTTTACCCTGCTGTATGCGGTGCCGCTTGCGGGATGGTACCTGAGAGGCGTCACCCGCTGCGGGAGGAACAGCGGAGGCAAACTGAGCAGGTGATTCTAATTATCTAAAAACACCCTCGGAGCTGAGCCGCGTCGGCGGGGGGAGCGGGGTCCGCCGGGCAGGCACCGGCCGCGGCCGCGGAGGGAGCGCGGGAACGTCGCCTTACGCTCCTGGGGGCGGGTTGGCGGTAGGGTTTTGCGGGTTTTTCTTTTTGGTTTTCCCTCGATTTACGAGGATGTTGCGGTTGGGAAGAGCTTTCAGAGCTCGGAACGGACCGGAGAGGGGCAGCCCGCGGTGGGGGCAGCTGATTTCTGAGAACCGCCCCCCCCCCCCCCCCGACCGAAACCTGGATTCGGCGCGGGCCGGCGCTGCCCCGCCGCGCGGCGCCGCTCGTTATTCATGGCGCGGGGCGGGCCGGCGGCGCGGCGCTATATAGGGCGGGCCGGGAGGGCCGGGGACAGAGGGCGCGGCGCGGCGGTGGGAGGGCGAGGAGACGCGCTTGCTTCGTGTTTCCCCCCATCACCTCCGCGCTTTCTCCTTCTTTATTTTCTGAAGCTTTTTCGGACCAAGTTTTCTTCAGACCGGCTGGGCTTGGCTTTTTAAAATTTTTTTTTTTTTTTTTTTTTTTACTTTTACAAGGCGCTTTATTTTGTAATTTTTGTTTTACCTGAGTGGTGTGTGGCCAAAAAAAAAAAAAGTTAGCGTCCGGCCCGGTGAGCGAGGCGCTCTGCGGGGAGGAGGGGGGGGGGGGGGGGTAAACGAAGGAGAAAGTTGCCTTTGTTACCGGCGAGCTCCCGCAGCCTTGATGTGACTCGGGGGCGGCGGCCGAGGAGAGGGCCGGCAGGCGCGGGTGTGCCGGCGGCGCGGCCCCACCCCAGCCCCGTGCCGCCGGGGTACGCGGGGCGGCCGGCGGCTCCTCTCCCCGCGGCCCCCGCGCCGGCGGCGCCGCCCCGCGCCGGGCGCCTCCTGCCCGTTGCCATGGCGCCGCGGCCCGGCGTGCTGTGGGCAGTGGCGGCGGCGGCGCTGGCGCTGCTGTCGCGGCGGGCGGCGGCGGCGGCGGGGCCGGTGGTGCGCTGCGAGCCCTGCGACGCGCGGGCGCTGCAGCAGTGCAGGCCCCTGCAGCCCGACTGCGCCGAGCGGGTGCGGGAGCCCGGATGCGGCTGTTGCCTCACCTGCGCCCTGCGCCCGGGCCAGCCCTGCGGCATCTACACCGAGCGCTGCGGCGCCGGGCTCAGCTGCCAGCCGCGGCGGGAGGAGGCGCGGCCGCTGCAGGCGCTGCTGGGGGGCCGCGGGCTCTGCACCAACGCCACGGCGGGCGGCAAGCTGCGGGCCTTCCTGCTGCCGGGACCGCAGGCTGCAGGTAAGGGGCTGCGCCGCGGGGAGGGGGGAGAATAAATCCTCGGTGAAACGAAGCTTTCCCCGACCTCTTCCATCTCTGACGAACGAGGCGCTCACAGAGCGGGGCTGGTTCTGCTTGAGGAGGAAGGGGCGGCTGGAAAAAGTTCTGTTAGCGTGCACATTTGGAAACTTAAGACGGGGAAACTGGGGATCCGGATCAAGAAAGTGCAGTCCCTCTGTGCAAACATTTCATTAAACTGTTTGCTGACCAACAAGCAAGTATGTTAACATCTGTTTAATAGAGAAGTGTGTCAAACGGCTTTCCGCTGTTTGCGTTTTAGAAAGGCAGAAGGCTTTCCCGCTAGGTTGCTGGGACTCTTTGGCTGGCCTCTCCTTATGAGAGGAAGCGGCACCGGTGCTCCTGTTCGCTGGCTGCTAGTGGAGCAGGAGATGCCTTAAGGTGATTATTTATGTGCTGCTCCCAAGCCAGGGCGGTTTGATGGAGGGAGAGAGTCCAGAGGCACTCGCTGAAGGTTGGAATCCCATTGGAACATGGAGCAGCTTCCTCCATCACGTGAACCTTCACCCTTTGCGTGAACTGGGAACGAGGGGCATCCGCTCCGGTCTTGAGAGTTGGTTCTGTTGAATGACTGCTGGAGAAGGAGAAGACAGAGCTGCACTTTGCCAAAAATCTTACCATTTTCAGCCTAAATAGTCAAAATGCAGAGCTCCTGTCTCTGCATTCTTAGCTGAGGGAGAGCTCCAGATTTTGAAATTGGTAGGAGCTTTGATTCCTTAAAAAGGGCAGAGCGGGACCCTCGCAGCTTACGCTCGAGGAGTGAATGGCACAGGCCTGGGGTGTGAGAAGGAAGGAGTGTGCTCACCCGGGATGACAGGCACGCAGCGCCTGCTTGCTTGCAGGGACTGCTCCGCTTCCAGCTCCAAGCCCAATGCTCTCTGGAACACGCCCTCCCCGAGCAGGAGCGTGTCACCTCCCTTGCATGCAGCCAGGTCCTGCGTCGCGTGCTACACTCTTGGCCGCTCCTGGTTTGCAGAAATGGCCAGAAATCGGTGGTGTATGTTGCAGCAGCTTCTTAACAGCAGCTGCAGCGGGCCGCCGACTTACTTCCCGGGTCAGTGTTTTTGGGCACAGAAGTGTTGGGTCAGTAGTATGCACGTCCAGCCCTTCTACTGTCTTTTAAAAGCGAGCAAGTAACTCTCGTAGTGGTTTTGTTTCTCTTACGAGGGTGTAAAGCTAACATGGCAGCAGGTTTTGTGAAACAGTTCATCAATCAAATGCGCTTTACGGTTTCAAATGTGGCATTACTGACTGTTCCAAAGTGAAGTGGAAGAAGCGCCCTTGAAATGCGATGGTCTGTCTAAACTGAAATGACCAGCCTGGGAATTTAGTGCACACTAAGAATATTTTCTGCTTATTTTTGGTAGAGGAGGCAAACTGATGAACTGGACTGATTGCAGAAAACCTAGCAGGCATAGTATTTATATTTAGGAGATTTCAGGTTTATAATGTTTTATTGTATCATTTCTTGCACACTTCATTGAGAATGTGGGGAAAAAAAAAGTACTGCTGTTTAAAAACAGGACATCAAACCACAAAAAAAAATGTTCAAATACCACTGAGAGTCTGAGTTAAACCCACAAAAGCCAGGAAATTTAGACTTAAGACTTAAACTTCCTTAATCCATTTGCACTGGGAGTTGCATTTTCCTGGTCAATTATGTCCATTGCCAGCAGTGGCTGCACGAAAACCACCGGTTCCAGGATGTTAACTTGGATCGCTGCTCCTCGTCGTGTTCCTCCCCTGTTCCTGTGTGTTGGCTGTGCCACTGTGCTGCCTGTGTTGAAATACTTGGACTCGATGGGCTACGTGAACGTAGACTTTTGGGTTTAGCGTTCAGTTTCCTGGCTTTTGTGGTTTTTCAGTGAGCCGTCAAGTATGATTTTAATACAGATTTCCAGGATGTTCCTTTTGCACTGCTTGTCATTGTGCACTCCTCATATGATTTTCTTTTTAAAAAAAAAAAAAGTGGCCAGCAGCCAAGGCAGCGACTAGTGGGACTTGGCTGCTTAGCTGATGGGAATATCCTGAACATGAACATTTCCCTGGAGGAAATGCAGCCAGTTACAGTTACACTGCAGGAGTCTCATAAGAGGGAGAAATGCAGCGTAGACAAATACCTCAGAAGGTACAGGAAGACTGGGCATATGCAGTATTTTGGAAAAATGTGCTTCTCCTGTATTTTTGTGGCTGGTAGTTTAAAGAGAAAATATTTTTGAAGCTCGTAATGAAAGCAGATATTTGTTGTTTGGCACCATTATGGAATGAATGGAATTTTTTTCCCCATTATCTTTAGAAGGTGTTTTGTACACCTAGAAGTGGTTCTGATTTTAATAGCAGAAGGGTGAAAACATCCTATTATTATTTTCTTTCCTGTTCTGTATGTTGAATAAGGTTAAGAAAGAAAAAGCACTGAAAGCAGCTAACTAGAATCGTTAAACTCGGTGTGGTAGAATTTATTGTATTAAAGCCTCTTTTTTTAAAAAAAAAAAGAAAAAGGACCCTGCCTTCCTGGGGAAGGCGGAGTGTCAGGGTGCACCCCGCACATTATCCGGCAGGGCTGCGTTTCGCTGCAGGGGGTGAAGCCGCCCGTGGGCGGCGGGGACCGGGGACCCCCCGGGGCAGCGGGCCTTCGGGCAACCAGGTACCTTGTGAGGGTGATGGGGGCACGGGGATGCTGCGGTGACAAAAGCCATCGCTTGAGCACCAAAGGTGCTGACGTGTGCAGAATGCGAAGCTGTTCGTCCTCCTACATACCGCTATTTTGTAAGGGAAAACTAAGTGCGTAGGCTAATCTAGTGGTTTGTTGCCCTTTGAGGCGCAGCTGGCAGTTGATTAACGTTGTTTCTCCCCTGCATTTGTTCTTCTCGAAGGAAATTCCAGTGATTCAGAAGAGGAAGACCAGAGTACCAGCAGCATAGAAAATCAGGCCATCCTGAACTCTCACAGGGTGCCAGATTCCAAATCTCATTCACCACACATCAAAATAGATATCATCAGGAAAGTGGAAGCCAAAAACACGCAGCGCTACAAAGTGGAATATGATTCGCAGAGTACAGATACACTGAATTTCTCTTCTGAATCCAAACAAGAGACTGAGTATGTAAGTACTTTTGTGAATGGAAAGGCATTTCCCAGTGTGTGAGTGTGCACACGTGTGTGTATGTATATGCACGTTGTGCATATGACACGCTAAATAAATAAACCGAAGAACTCAATGGTGGCAATTGTTGCAGCCATTTAGGGCATTTTGGCTGTTTAACTGGTAAGACTACTGGTTCTGCAAATTCAGACAGTCGGCAGACTGAACAGATCACGTTCAGGAAACACAGAGGTCAAGCACAATGACATTTACATTGATACAAGTATGATTTTCACAAAGCTCTTTCTTAGAGACCAAAAGTTCTTGTTCCCCCCTGTAATTACTACACGTTTGTGTGAGCGGCCTTGGGACAGGTTTAATAGTGTCATTGTTAAATATGGTTGCAAACAGCGTTATTGGGTTGCAGTAACGGAAAAAACAATGCTTCACATTCAGTGTGGTGGCACCGTGCTCTCACTCCACGGTGCAAATCAAGGGAGATAAATGTGGCCTGGGTTGAGGATTAGGATCTTGACAGATCAGACGTTTGTATGACATGCTGGATGGCACCTCCACTTGCAGTTGTCGTTTGGTGCCACTGTCTGAATGCAAAGGCTCAGGGGCACACAAGCTGCCATTGCTTGCTACTGACTGTGCCCAGTGGATTTGCAGGGCAGCTGGGGTGTGGTGAATCTGAGGGGAAAATAATTCCTCTTGCTGTACATCCCAGCTAATAACCCAGTGGTTGTGCTTGTGCCTGTGCCAGATGGCCTAAAAAATATGTCTGCAGATACTCTGGCGTTTCATCAAAACATGTCGTGAAACCGGACATGGCTTCCCATCTGCAGAAGAAGGTTTTGAAACCTGTGTGAAGTGGAAAGTTGTGGCTGAACAGAGCAAGAGCGCGGCCTCCAGCTTAACACAGCCAGGGTGGTGAAGCTCTGTGTTTAGTTTGTCACTGATTTCCAGCTGTCTAGTAAAAACACTTCAGTGTCTGCCTTCCACTGTGTCCTCCTCCCAAAAGCGTGAAGTAAACTGCCGACAGTAAAAGAATGAGCTCTGGCAGCTCTGAAGAAATAGGGTCCTGGTATTAACTGTGATGAACATTGCACTTACGTGGTGCTTGGGCCCCATGAGCAAAGGCACACCAGCTTACCAAGGCTGCCGGTGTCTGTAAGAACCAGAAATAAGTCCCATCAGGGACAAGTGCCTGTGTCAGCAAACACCCTTCTAGCTGTGTCTGCATGTTAGCGCTTGATATTGATCTCTCCGACTTTAGAATCCCGCTTCAAAATAATAATTAGAAAAACGCTGTTGGTCTTTTTGTAGGCCTAACTGAGGACTAAGTCTTCAAATGTGTGTGATTTGCAGTCAGCGTGTCTGAGCAGTTTTGTTTTTTTAAGGAACTGCTAATAAGAGCAGCAATTTAAAGCATGTGTTTACAGCTTGTGAGATCAATACTGAAAGAAAACATATGAAAGCAGCAAGGAAGGTCTTTGCAAACCCAAAAGATCAATTTTAAACTCCAGTAGAACTGTGGAGTCTGTATGCTTTCAGACACTGACATGAAAGCCACTTCACATGAGCAAGCTATTAATATTACCACTTGGAAGTATAAATGTCATTGCTTCACTAATTAAAAATTGCACCTAATGAGTCTTTGTGTTGATACAGCAACTTAAACATTTTAAACCCATGCAACCATGCAAAGGAATTTTTTCGGGTCTCTGCTGAAGAATCAGGCTGGTGGACTGAGTCAGTAATGTGCCCAGACAGGAGCGCGGCTAAGCCCAGAGTTTGTAGGCTGTGACTCTTGAATCCTGATCCAACTGCTGACACGGACTGCCTTCTTGGCCTCTGGCAAAATGTGAACTCCTCTGCTCCTGGTTTTCTGACTGCAGAGTGGGGCTCATAATGCTTTACTCCCTACCCTGAAGGGCTGCAATGAGAAATAATTAGTTGGCGTTTGAGGTCTTAGAAGTGCTGCTGGAAGTTCTTTTTGGCTCGTTGTCCTAGAGCTAATCCTTGCTACGTTGTTGTCAGCCTTTTGCAGATGGAGAAAGTGAGGCAAAAAGTGACATACTTACCTAATGAGAATGTTGCATGCAACCATTCCTTTGCGTGGATGCATCCGTTTAGTCCAGCTGAAATTGGGAGTTGTTGTCCAAAGTTGCAGTATTTTTGTATATACAAATTCATTATGCCAAACTACGTGTTTTCAATTAAATCCATTTCATTTAAGCTTTCAAATCCAGCAGAATCACAAAAATTGAATGGGATTAAGGAAAAGTCTACCAAGCGGTGTATTTCCAGTTGCCTGCCTCCTTCATTTCCCACTCAGTGCAAGGCCAGCTTTTCCAAACCTAAATTATGTTATGTATGATTGATTCACATACTGGTTGAGCCTTCTCATAGGTATATGTGGCTGTTATTTCAACTGGAAATGCTGATCTGTGCCTCAGCATAGCATAGGGGCTTCAGTGTTTAGAAATGGGTTTAACCTGAATAAAGCAGAAAGTCAGAATTTTATCTGTGAATGGTCTGCCTTTTGACATATCCAGCCAGCCCTTTGTTTTAATGGATTTGTTTGCGCTTGTGCTTCTTGCCCTTTAAAGAGTTATTAACTTTCATCTGGGAATGAAATTTCATTTGTGTTTTCTAAAACATGCTTGTTAACAGGGTCCCTGTCGTAGAGAAATGGAAGACACTTTAAACCACCTAAAGGTCCTGAATGTCTTGAGTCCCAGGGGTTTTCATATTCCAAATTGTGACAAGAAGGGCTTCTACAAGAAAAAGCAAGTAAGTACAGAGTCTTCATCACTTCAATGAAGTCTTCGTCATTTCAATGAATGTAGTTCATCTTTTCTGCATCTTTGCTGAAGGATCTTGCCAACAAGGTGCACTATGTGTCATTTCAGAGAGGAACTAGTTGATGTCCAGTTTTAGGACCTGATCTGATAGTGCTAAACCTTGTCAAGTGGGGACAGTGTTTTTATTTTCTGTTGGTCATGACAACAGATTCATTTGAGAAACTTCATACCTAATCACACATGGGTTGGCTGATGTCCTAGATACTAATGCCCTTTGGTTTAAAAAAAGCAGTGCCTCTGTAATAACCCACAGAGCTAAATGTTGCAGTCACCATATGACTGCAATAGATCAATGGTTTGAATTGTAAATAGCTGCTGGAGAGTTCCTAGAAGAACCGCACTGGATCATATTACAAAAGGCAACTTGAGAAAGGCGTATATCTGTCCTTTAGATGCTACACAGATCACTTCCAAAATCCAGGTCATGTTATCATGAAAGCGATACATCAGATAGTTACTTTGCAGCAAGGATGGCTTCTCGGCCCTCTTTGGTTCTGGGGTTGTCACCTTACTTGAAAAATGCAGACCTGACTGCAGGTATTTATGCTTCAGTTGTGTTGAGTTGAGCTACGGCAGCATTCTGTGTCCAGTGCTGCCCTTGAAGCTCATTCAGGAACTTGGGGGAGTGCAAGAGGTACCGGGTTCTTTGCTTAGTGTGCGCATCCTGTCTAATTCCAGTGTTTAGTTAGAGACCTGCCACCAAATGCGTTTCTTGGTACGATTCCAAAATTTCCTGAATTCAAAAGTTTCTTTAAGCCTTGCCTCAAGGCAGACCGTCTGTAAGGACAGATTTTGTTTGTGGACCATCTTATCTCTCCCATTTGGGTTTACATGAGTCAGCCTCTCCATCTCTGGTAACCAAAAGAGCGTCTGACTGTGTGTTACTAGCTAATGCAGTTCATTGCTGGGAAGTGAGAGGCCAGCCTCCAGCCAGGCGGCCTTATTTTAGGAATGGTATCTCTCCATTTTTTGGCTTCCAGCTTTCTTAGAAACAGTCTTTCCCTTTCGGGTATTCCCTGGAGCTCTGCGTTAAGCTGGCAGTGTCAGGTGGGGCGTTTGCAGTAGGGGTGAGGTTTCCAGCCTCCCCTTCTGCCATCAGCCCAGCATCGACTGCGCGGTTTGACCTTCGGTGTGTGCTGCTGGGCTTGTCTATGCTACACGGCTTTTCCCGAGCAGGTGGTGGCAGCTCCGAAGCGGGGACAGAGTTTCTTTTTGTTGTCTGGAATTTTGAGAAGCCCATGTCATTCATGTCCCGCTGCATGTAAACTAGCAGAGAGCAATGTTCACACCTCGGTCTGCGTTTGTTCAGAAAATGCGTCCAACTGCTCAAGTGGAGTGAGGCTACGACTGTATTTTGTGCCTGTGCCTTAAAACCATTTCTTAGCTACTCTAGAACAGCACATCACTGAACTGCATGCAAGGCACGCAAGCGTACTGTAGCCCTTTTCCTTCTCTAGATATTACAGAAGACCACAGATTGGTGTTTACTTTGTTTAGTAGATCTTCCTTTCATCTGTCTTCAGACTCTGAGGTTTTTGCTTCGTCGTCAAAAAGGTGGTGGTTTGCACACCGTCACTGGCATGTGCATGTAGTAAATCAGATCCACAGTAAGCACGTATTAAAGTTCCTTACTTTAAAGGATGACTGTACTTTAAAGCACAGTCATAGTTCTGCTACTGGGGCAGAGAAAAAGGAAATATGGAGGAAAAAAGTGGGAAAGGCAGATAATACACTGACCTAGTCTTTGTCCATAGAAGTTGATTTATGAGGATAAGGTGTTGGTATGGAGCAAAGACACACTTCTGCTCTCTGTGTAGTGTCTGTGCTGCCTGGAGACTTTCAGACTGATTTAGGAAAGGTTCCTGCACTATATGCAACAGCCCATCCAGTCAGCAAACATAAAGGATGAAGGGGCACTTTCATACCTGGCCAGCCTTGTCAAGCGCCGTGCCAATTTACACAGGTCCAGTAGTTTCAATGGTAGTTTGAGATAACTCGGGATCTTGTAGGAGATGCCCACAAATGAAGTCCATGTGAGCAAATATTCTCCATGAAATGCAGCTGGAGTGCTTCTCCTGTAAATGAACCTCAGTCAACCCTGGAACAGGCCTCTACAAGTAGGGCTTACGGACGCAGGCTGCTTCTCACGCAAACAAAATGCAAGCCAAAAATAATGTATTTGAGTTGCCATTGTAGAATTAACTCCTAGAAAAAAAGCATCAGTTTGAGAAGTGATCGAGTCCTGTCCAGACTGAATTCACTGTCTGCAAGGCAATGTGACAGTTGTGTGTTGCATGTGTTTGGTTTGCTTTCTGGAGCATCAACGTGTAGGTCTGATATTTTAGGCACTGTCAGCAGGTGTCTAATCTCATTAACAGAATGCTAGGCTATTTGATTAATTTCCTTCATTGTTATTATTAGCAGCATTCAATCAGTAATTCAAATATATTCTGTTGTGACAACAAAATGCAGAATAAATAGGAAAGAGACAGTAAATCCATCGAAAAATGAGTATGAGCTAGGCATTTTTAATTCTGGAAACAGCTGCCAAAACCACTGTCTAGGATGATAAGATATATAGGTGTGTGATGGTAGGAATATGATAAATTATGATCACCCTGGCAAACATTAAAACTCATTCAGGAGACGCTTCACATGTTAGTATATTGCGCTTTCCTGGTCAGCTTCTCTTCCAGACACGTTCAAAGACTTTTGTGGATATCTAGAAACTGACTTTTCAGGAACAACGTTAGGGAGTAATTTGCATATGCGAAACAATTTTAAGAACATAAATTTTTATCTGTCAGGGTATAACACGAAAAATATTTTGCACCTTGTGTTTACATGTAAACTTTCTTAAAATCAGACCTATTAAAATTTTGGGTTCTTTGTGTTAATAAATCACACGTGTAAGGTTGTACTAGTCAACCGTGGTATGTAGGTATATTTACATGTAATAGGTTGATACAAGCGCATTCCTGCTGCAAGCATGGAAAAATAAAAGGTTTTGATGAAATTAGAATTATTATATGGGGCAATTACTAGAATTGCCAGATACTCCCATAAATGTGAGCTGGCGTCGTTCCACTGAAAACAGAGCTGGGCTTGGCGGGAGCCAGAACGGCCCGAGGTATATGTCAATGCTGTCTGCAGTCTGTTGCAGGAGACCACAGATGTAGCTCCACGGAGACCTCTGGGCTGACCAGGAATTCGGTGGGATACCATATGCTTTGCTGTGCCCCGTGCATGCCTCTGCGGCCCTTCTTTGTGGAAGGGAGAGAGGCAGGTGGCATGGAAGCTGGCAGCTGGTGTTTCTATCAGAAGTAATTACTGGCTCCACCGCTTGGGTACACTTCCATCTTTTTGGACTTCTGAAATCATACAGAAGAGCTGGGCAGAGCCTTGAAATGTATGTGGAGTACAAAATTCAGAACAGTGCATAATTATATATTTTTTTTTTTTCCCCATATGAACTGTCCACCACTTCTGTCGGGAGTGCAAGCTAGCTGCTTCAGGATAAAAGCATCACTTGAATCAGAAGTGCTTTATGATTGACAGCATGGCTGAGCGGGTAGTACAAAATTGCAGATTGGATAAGGTGAATTGTTTCCTCACAGAGCGTTATTTCAGCTGTAGAATGATTTAAGCGTTTCATTTTCCAAACGTGTTGTCTAGAAGAAATTAAAAAAATAATAGTAGTAGGGAAGGTGTTCCTGCAGACTAACTTCATGTTGTAGTTAATTCCAAAAATTGATTATGCAACTGTAAAAGGCAATCAGAACCTCCAACAACATGAGATAACTTTAATTGATCATTTGTTTTGAGAGTGATGCAAGCCTGTGAATCAGCGAGAGTTGTGTAACATACTTCATATAGCACTTCTAAAAGGGGACCCTGTGTTACTATTGTTAGCAGAAGTGTAGTTTTGTTGCCAGAGCACCAGGCTGGCAGCCAGAAGCCCTGTGCTCTAATTTGGGCCCCATCTATGCCTGCTGTCTTGGGAAAAACAACTCAAGAACTGCTGCCTCAGTTTCCCTTTTCTGTAAAATTTAAATTGTGCAAAGACTGTTGTTTAGGAATTCCTCAGTTTTGAGCACCAAGAGTTTTAAGTCACTGAATGTTAATACCACTTAAGCTAGAGTCCAGTCCAGCTGCCACCAAAATTGAAGGAAAATTTCCCATTGACGTCAGTGGACTTTGAGCAGCCCTTCATGGAAATCCTGGAGAATACGTGCAAGCCCTAGTCAGCCTTTGGAGACAATAAACAGAAGTTGTAAAACTTGTGTTTAAAGATGTAGTACAGTGAACCAGCTGAACAGGTAACTAGAATTCAAATGCAGTTAACCTTGTGGTTCAGCAAATTGTTAATGTAGATGTTCTCTCAGTAGGTTTGAACTTCTTTGCCCTCTCCTAAAACCTGATATGTACTTTTAAGCTTGATCTTGTCATCCTGCTGCCGTCCTTTTGCATGGGGCTAATGCAGAAGGACTGCAAATTCAGAGAAGAGAAGGCGTTCTATTATTTCTGCGTTGGGCTTGTTACTCAAATATATCACGAGGATAGATTACTTAGCAATTAATGGTGATTAACATTACTTCATTTACTTTAAAATAAAATAAACAAGATGGAAACTTGTTAAGAAACTTGTGTCTAATGTTGATCTGCTGTCATCTCTTTCACAAGTTGCTAGTGAAGACTATCTACCCTGTTCCATGCTGCCACAAATTGGGCTCAAGAGCCAATGTGCAGGTGCAGGCTGTGGCAGCAGTGACCCGTGTTCACAGTTCTGTCCAGAATACCACCCTTTTGCCTGAGGACCTAAACTAGACGTTGAAAGGGTCAGGCACTTTGGGCAGCATGTGAAGGCCAACAGTTGTTTGAAGTTTCCTTGTGTACCTACAGATGGAAAAGATGCTTAGCTTTGTGAGCTGCTGCCATACCCACATGGGAGATGGGCGCATGCCTATTACACTCTGGTGAACAAGCAGTTGAGCGGTAGCGACAAAGTTTACTTGACTTCTACCAGCGTGAACCTCTGAAGTACTTGAATTGCTGTGAGTGTGATCTCAGGGGCAGCATTTGCTCTGCTTGCATTATAGCCTTTACAGTGTTGAGGGCCATAAGTGGCTTCAGTCTAGCCTATTCTTCGTGTTGGCAATGCAACAGCTGAAACCTCAGTCTTTGAAAAGCTAGCTACCTCCTTGAGAAGTCTGTCCTGACTAAGCAGCCACCTCTGTTAGCATTTGCAACTCATCCTTTGTCACCAAATCTCAGAACCTGAGCTCACATGGAGACTATGTCTCGATGATGAGGTTGACCATGGCAAACCTAGTGAGATAATGTGTGTCTTGGTAGACACGTCTTCCGAGTGGGTGAAAATCTTCTGGGGCCCCAGAGGTTCACAGTACATAATGGTGTCCAGGGTTGCATACTGAGTGCAGCCTGCAGCATGTCATCTCCTTTGGTCTAGTTTTTACCATTCTTGGTTGCCTGGAGAGAGCATTACTTATATATTCCATACTAGACTTTATAATGTGTTTTTACTGCCTTACTGTTTCTAAAGAAGTTCAGTGTCATTGCTTGTCTAGTGGTAGTTTCTGGTTGGTCAGTGCTGCTGGAAAACGCCACCAGGCAACTTCTAAAGCTGACATAGGTTACAGACTGGTATATAAGCAACCTCATTTGTAGGAAAATATACGTGTAAAGTTCTAGTACACCTAGCAGTTGAAGTGATAACTCCATTATAGAAGGATTGTGTATCTGTTAATAAATGTCAACTATGCTATTGAAATTCCTCCAGCAAACAGATGCAAGCCAAGGGCGTTTATTTCTGCAATGGCTGTCTTTGCCAGACTTCGTGCTTTAGCATAGAACAAATCCATTAACTTTCTTTTCCAAAGATGGGTCCCAGTCATCAGCCCGTACTGTTGTAAGTAGTCCCAGTGTTCAAAGGTGGCAACTGTGCTGCCTAATGTAACGGGGAGTAGTTCATAAGGCCGTTTTCTGGTAGTTCTCAGAGCAGTTTTATCAAGGAGTAATTAGACCCAAAGAGGTTGATAGGTGGAGGAGGTAAGCTTTTATTGTAGTACTTTGTAATAAATATTGTAATAAATATTCTGTTTGATTCTGTCGGATGTGGCCAGGATATGGAAGTGCAGCAGTCAGATGAGCAGGAATCCCTGCTACGTAATGCTAAGAGCAGAGAAAACGAAAATGATGTGAATTTGGTCTTTTATTCTGTTTCAGTGTCGCCCATCCAAAGGCCGAAAGAGAGGTTACTGCTGGTGTGTGGATAAATACGGACAGCCACTTCCCGGCTATGATGGGAAGGGAAAAGGAGACGTCCACTGCTATAACTTGGAAAGCAAATGAGGGCTGGGCGCCAGCGTGGCCGCTGGACCTCGCAGAGGCCTTGGAGGGGCTGGGCACACCCTGCGGACTGTGTTGCGCGCGGAGCGGCGAGCTCTGCCTCCTGCGGCGCATGGGGAGCCGCAGCCCTGCGGACGCTGCTGCGGCGGCGCCCCACCACCCGCACGCCTCGGGCTTCCTACGGGACCTGTAGGGAGCTCTGAATTCCCACGTGAACCTGCACTATTGATACCCAGAGAGAGGTTGAAGAACAAAAGGCACTTCGGAACGGATTCAGGGAGTCTCCACTGACTTTTTAAAGAACGGCCTGTGACCAATTTGATCCCGAAGGATACTGTTTTCTATTTTAAAGAATTTATAGATTGTAAGCTTGTAAAAGTATTAAAGCGGAAAAAAAAAAAAAACCGAAACACTGAACCCCACAAGGTTTTAAAGGTTAAGCTTTTTTTACAGGTCTGACGGGAAACTTATCTTCACGGGTAAAAAGTTTTATAAAAATCTCAAAGAACTTTTTAGAGAAACGTATTTCTAAAATAAAGACATTGCTATTTTTTCTGTAAAATATATTATGAATATTCTGTTAGTCTGTATTTAATATAATTGTTTTTTAATAAACTTTATTTAAATGTAACATGTGAATACCAAATGCTACACATTAATTCTAGTGTATACTTCTGTATGCAAAGAGAAAGTAAGGGTATGGAACGATTTACAAATATGTATAGATCCATATGCATACACACTGACCTATCCTAGATGATAGAAGTGAATTTGTGGAGCGAAGGAAGTGTTTCCAGAAGAGATTAAGTTTGGTTATTTGAAGTAACTACAAAGATAATATTTTTAAAATTTTTTTAATTATTTGATTTCATTGGTATTTCTAATGTACCCATCACTGAATTATGCCACTGGAGAGGACAACAGTTGCACTGAAGCTCTTGGTAAAGCATTCTTCTCTCTGCCCTTTGCTTCAGTTTGTGCAACAGGGCTTAAGTTTCCTCTGTTTCCTGGTCATGCTAATACGGAATATTCATGAACAAAAAATTGCTTTTACATCATCACCCTTGCTATTTTCCTATTTATTTTGAAAAGCTGTACCTATTCTGTGTTGTCTTGGTACCCTCTACGAAAGCACATATTCTGTATGAGGCACTCTTGTTTAAAACAGTGCCAACAAGATGGGGGGGTTGTGGACCTGGGTGTCGAAACCTGCACGCTTCATGTACGCTACACACGATTGTTGCTTGCTTTGACTTTGGTAGAAATGATTTGCCTGCATCTAAGCATAGAATAAGAACCATTGGGTTTAAATATTAAAACCGACTGTCTGCCATGATGTTACATGTCCTTTTAATTGGAAGAGAAGTGATTTGGTTTTGTTCTGGTATGTGATGCTTTCATGTAAGGAAGGCTTTGGCAACATTTTTTTTTGGAGGCTGATTGTTTACTGAACTTCATGACAAATTCTGTGTGGCAATGAAATCTTGATAAGGAAAGGTGGCCTGTGAAATGTAACATTTCTCTGGAAAGTAATGCAATATTTTGTATATGTATTTATTTATATATTTTATATAAATATTTTATATATTTATATAAATATATAATGTATTCTTGTATGTGTCACTATAAATGTTTGATGTCACTGTAGAAAAAAGAAACCATCGACACTGTAATTTCCTGCTGGGTTGGGAACTCTGTGGAGGCTGAGGGCCGTCGGTTTCCAGCTGATGGGGCCGGGGGTTGTGCTGACGGAGGGGAGACTGCGGGGTTGAGGAGCCCGTTCCTCTCCCTCCCCATAAATTACAACCACTCTTGTTCCTGCCAGCAATGTCAAATGTCTTGAAACTCTGACATGGAAAGGTTTGGCGATGCAGCTTGCCAGGATTGAGACAGCCGATCACCATAAATCAGATTTTAAAGCCTTACCCTGAAATGCATTAGCTGAATAGCCCTCTGTGCGTTCTGCACATCTTCCTAATTTCTATCAAAAGGTGTTCACGTCATCGTTAAAACTGAAAATTTTTAACTGTAGAATAAGAAAAAAGTATATGTGAAGTGATGCTTAATCCAGACTAATACAGATTTGCTGGCAGATGGTTACAGAAAGCTTTGTGAGTTGAAGGTCTATTGCAATATTTTTACTGCTAATACATATGTAATGCCTGCAAAGATTTGCTGGCAAAAAAATAAATGTTGGGCCTTTTTTTTTTTTTTTTTTAGAGTTGTAAACCAGTGCCTTTCAAATAATTTCACAGAGGGAAGAAAGTTATATACACTCTAATATTTGGGCATGTGACCATGGGTGTGAAAATAAGGGTTGGAAACAGGAGAGTGCATAAGTATTTCACCTCCTTTTTTTAATCGCTATCTCATGAGCTTTCTGAAAAAGAAAAGCAGCTTCTCAGTAAAAAAGGTGCCTTTCAAGCCACATTTTGCTATTATGGCAGAAATGTTTCAACAGTCCATGACAGTATTGCTGATTGGTGTATTTTGTCAAGTTTTTAAGCTTTTTATGTTTTGCCCTACCATTAAAAACAAATAAGATAGAAGCAGCTGGCTAGCAAAGGTCCTTAAGTGATACTAAATTCTCTAATCTATGCAGAGCACCAACTTTATTTTTTTAAAAATACTACATCTCAAGGAACTCAAGCTGATTCAAGCAAGCAATCTGTCAGATGAATTATTTAAGAAATTGCATTCAGCTCCTTTAGTGGTACCAATGGTCTTCAGTAGGTGACGCAGAAAACGTACAGCCAGCCAGAAGGGGGAAGGAGAAATTGCGTGGTTGTGCAAGTCGGTTTGGTTACGTTGCTTCCAACAGATGTCTTGAAAACAAAGACCCTGTCTAAAAATAGCCCCAAAACATTCTCGCCTGTAATTTAAAGCTTTCTATTTTTCAGAAGTTGTCTTTTAGATACTTTTTAAGCGCACAGTTACTTGCCCCAGTATTGGATACCTCCTGTTGCCTGTTTCATGTTTCTGGCACCTGGCATTCTTGCTAAGAAATGCAAAATAACATTATTTCCCCTCCCAAAAAACCTGACTATTTAAAATTAAAGGAATCAGTGGTGGCTTTTTCCTTTTTGTTTGTTGGTTTTTTTGGTTTTTTTTCTTTTTTAGCATTCCTATTTCTGTGAAGACAAGGGTTCAATTCGATAGACAATTTACTTGTCATTCAAAAATTTTTCTTATGGCTGTAGGAGGCGGGCTGTAATTCAAACAAAAATATTTGTGGGCTACATCCAAGCAGCTGAATGTGGGCAGCACAAAGCAAATGTGTGGATCGGTATCAGTTCAGGGGAAGATCTCCCTCCCCAGACAGGTTAGAAATGGTTCCTGCGAAGAGCTGCAGTGAGTGGAGGACTTTGGGGTTGGTGGCAGAAGTGTTTTAGCAATGCATTAGCCAAATATCTCCTGTTTTGGTGCCTTCACAGCCTGCAGTTCAGGTGGTTTATTTTATTAGGTGAACATTTGTCAGCGTTTTTCTTATTTTTAACAAGCTCGCTCAAGAATCTCAGATGATGTGCGTGAACATTATGAAGTCTGAGAAAAAATCTTTGTAACTGCTAACGATTTTCACACGTGAAACATTTGCATGGGAAGGCACTACAAAAGCTTAATGTATGTACTGCAAAAAGTGCTGATTTCTTTTTGAGCATATTTCATCTCTAGATGCTACCTGGGTACCATGTAGCCCAGATTGATGTGGTAAGTATTTATTTTAACCAACGTAATAAATAGTTGCATAAATCCCTATAACTGACCAGAATGCAAGTTAAAGCTGCCTGCAGGCAGCTCTATTATCTTTCAAACTATTTGAGAAAGTTTCCTTTTTTAATAGAGCTACTGTGCTATAGTCTTTTGAGCTCAGAATATCCTTCTCCACCTTTTTGGCATGCACACCCTTCAGGGCATAATGTGAGCTATTTGTGCACAGGGGAAGGAAGCTTCAATGAATACCAAAACCACAGAATTAATTAGCTTTTAGTACAGTCTGAACTTTTTATGACTAAATTCCATAGAAGCCTTAACAGCATAATTCTTTATTGGACTGAGCCCTAAATTTAAGTAATGGTTTCACAAACCTTTTGGGAAATGATTTTTTGGTATCTCTAGTCACTCTCTGAAACTGTGTAAGCAAGGATGGCTCCACGGAGATTTTACGTATTAGCAAAAGGAATTAAATTTGAAGTATGAAAAGTGCTCAGCGGTTTTCCTGGATGCCAAAGCATGTTAGAATGCAAGATGTAATGTTTGTATAGGCAGCTGTTTTGTATGTGGTCCTGATGTGCCTTTAGGAACTCCTCACATCTAGGAATTTCCATTAGAAGAATATGCTTGCTTCCTGCATTGGAAAGGACCCCTGTTTCTTCCCCTACTCCCTTGTTTTTCTGAGAGATCAGAAAATAAGATCCAAAAAGCGTATCAGTGTATTCCAAGGGTGAGTTTTTGTGGTCAGTATCAGTAATGCCTTTGTCTGCAAGTGTGCAAAATTCATTTTGTTTAAAGCCATTAGAACAGAAGTGTTTTGATATGTCCAGTGGACCTGGGCATCTTCTTCCAACTGAACAGTATTTAACCTTCATTTGATTTTGGAGTCTCCATCCCTGGAGATATTCAAAATCCATCTGGACATGGTCCTGGGCAACCGGCTTGAAGTGGCCTCGCTTGAGCAAGGGGCTTGGATCAGGTGACATCCAGAGAACCCTTCCAGCCTCAACCAACCTCTGATCCTATGAACCTGTCAGGATGTGGTAGCTTGGTGTCTGGAGTTCCAGCGCGTGAGATTGGCTACATCATACAACATATTGATTGCAAAGGTGTTGCATCTTTTTCTGCTAAAAAGGAAATTTCCTGGTAAAATGGCAAGTAGTGCCATTTTGTTGTTCACCAGAAGACGTTTTTGTTTTAAAACTGCAATTTATGTATTATTTCTTCCAGTTCAGATTTTGGAGCTGTAGAAGTATATACACCAGCCTTAGAGAAAATCCCATTATAAAAACCTTTGCTCTTGCTTTTGCCCTGTACATATATTAAAAAAATGCAGTCGACTTCAAAGCTGTAACTTGCAGCTGAAAAAAAAAAAACGGAGACCAGGTATTAGCAGAAGCAAAGGGTAATGCTGCAAATCTCAGTTTATCCTTGCAGAATGCACGTCCTGCTGCAGTATGTATCCTGGCTTTCCACTTCTGCTGACCTATCCAAATTCCTTAAGAGCCTTTCTCTGTCATGGCTAATTTCATCCCACTGCTCTCTCCATGAGTGGGAATGGAAAGAAAGGCAGCAAAGTCACTGCTGCAGAAAGCAGCTGAGGTTTCCTCCAGAAAAATCTGTGAAGCTGAAAATGTCATTGAGAAGGACAGCTTCCCACAACTACATGTGGTAAGACCTTCCAAAACTGGGGCAAAGGGACTTGCTCCTGAGAGCCAGGCTGAGTGCGCATTTCTCTCCCTCGCTGCAACTGGAGAGCAGAAGCTATTTTTGCCTATTGATGCCACACAGAGAATATGCAAGGTGAAGGCTCGTTTCCGATGTCCTCTCATATCACGTAACTTGCACCCAGTAAAAAAAGACCTAACTGACTGAGCTTGAAAAGTTGATTATTGCTTTATCACGGGGGTGCCACATGCAACCTTCAGCCGTGCGATCGTGCCACACATTTCCACAGCTGCTATTACCCTGCTAACAGTGACACGCCGCTGCTGTTGTTCTTCTGTTCCCTTGCTGGGGCCAAATGGTGAGGGGTCAGCTGCCGAAGCAGCAATAAACAGAAGCTGCAGGCAAAGAGAAAATATGGAAGAAGATGATGATACGGCCAGCATTTGCTCTGGGCCTCCAGAGACATCCCACACTGAGATGCTTGGAAAAGCATCTGCACGTCAGCCTGTTGAACTACAAAGCACTGTGAGCGAGAGAGAAAAAAGTCACACCGCCACCGTCATTATGCAATTAAAAACCTCAGTGCGGACACAAAGGGGCTGCTCTTTGTTAGCGTAACAGGAGTCGGAGGAGACTGCGAGCAGGAGGGTGCCTGTGCTGTGTTCTGCTCCGCTGGAATAGCTGTGCCCGCTGGCCCAGCACGGTCCCGCCCGGGAAAGGAGCTTCGTAAGGCAGCAGCGAGGAGCCAAGCGTGCCTGCAGCCCTGCCTTCCCCTGCGTGCCCTCGTCTCTGCCGGGCTGCCTATGCTGCTGCTCAGAGGTCATAACACAACACGCAGTCTGAGAAAGAGAGCAGAAACTTTTGCAAAATGAAGCAGCTGAGGTTTGGCGTGGGCGAAGTTTGTATTTGTTCGTTTGACTTCACTTCGACAGCCACGAACGCTCTTGCTCTCGCATCTCTGATGCAGGAGTTTGCCCCTCTCCCCGGGCCCTCGCAGTGGCTTACTTGCAGGTGAACTTTGCACCCTGTGCGAGGAGGTAGGTCAAGGGAGGAAGAAAGGAGGGAAAATAAAATAAAGTCCTTGTTTGTTGACAGAGCTATCATCAGAGCTGTTTTTATTACTCAGAGTGCAAGTGCTGGTATGTCTGGGCTCCTGCTCCACTGTTGTTTTTGGTACTTGCTGGTAACACAGAACTCACCGGCTGTGCTCCCAGCAGATCATCTCCTGCTTTGTCCCCTCCCGCCTTTAGCTAAATGTGACTAGGTAACATAGGGTGACATGTCAGTCAGAGCAGCCCTCCGCTTGCCCCGGCACTGCTGCTGTGACTCTCTATATACCATCTACCCAAGTCTTCAAGAAGACAAATATGCTAAACACTTAACACGCTGTTAAGCTGCTCATAACTCACTTTGCTGTGTGATCTGAATCCCTTGCCTGATTCTCAATGCAATGTACAACAAGTGTATAACATAATCGATCGATAAATATGAAATGTGTCAGCAAATAGAAAGCCTGGGACCTGTCGTCAGTGCAGCCTGGGGAGACTGTTTGGGCTCATGGTTTCATCAGTGAAGTGACAGCGAAGGAACAGTAGACCCACTTCAAAGGTGCTCTCGAAAGACAGAGACAAGACTCGTCCATTCAACGTGCAGCACAGGCTGAGAGTCTACTTGGAATGAGTCACTTGGATCATTTTTTTTACAGATACTTATTATTTTTATTATGGGTTGGGCAGGTATTAGACATTGGTGGTGTTCTGCAGCAGCAAGGCTGTGATGTGGGTAGAAAAATAACGTTTTTAATTCTGCAACATCAGTGCTGCTAGACTGCTGGTAAAGCACAAGCATCTTTGGTTCTGACTTTTTGCAGGAAAAAACTACTCTGTTTTAGTATTTTGCTGGGGCTCCCACATAGTGTCTGACGCTATGGGAGCTGAGCGCTTTCCAGGAGTGCAGTAAATCCTGTGACAAGCCTCTGCCATGTGCCATTCTTTCCCATCCCACTTTTCTTCCCCTTGAGGAAAGAAAGCTGTATGTGATGCATTTTATGGTTGCTTTTTTATTTTGTGATGTGTTTAGGACTCTCATTAGCAAGTGCAAGGTCAAAAGAATATATTGTTTTTGGAAAAGAAAAGGCTAAATCTTGACGTGCTTGATATCTGATCGTGTTTTGGGCTGGGTGTGTAGAAAGCTGGTCCCTGCAGAAGTTTTGCCTTCGCAGAGATATGCTAGAGAAGTGACGGCGATGCTGGTGAGCTTTCAGTGTTAGTGTTGGCTGCCCTCCACACCCCCCAGTCTTTCTCTCCTCTCCCCTCGCCTCCTGCCAACACGGATGTGTCTGTGCTGTGCCCCAAAGGGATGAGCAGAAGTGACTCAGTATGCACAAAGCCCAGTACCAAGTCACTGTAGGTTGTCTTGGACAGCTTTAGGGGAAAAGGAGGGTGGAAAATAAAGTGCAGAGGGCAGTGACTTCATTTCTGTGCAAGCAGCATTTGGCAGCTGGCAGCAGGCCAGGGGCAGGAGGAGGCATGGCTAGAACAAACCCTGCTGCAGCAAACCTGGCAGGGCTTTGGCAAAAGGAGCACACACTGGGCAGGTAGGGTTCTCGGATAACATGAACCAAACATTACAGGTGCTTACCTAAGACTTTCCCACCAACTTTTGGGTGGGGTGGGAGGAGTGCAAAAGGGTGTGAAGGCAGGGAGCTGAAATAACGAGGAACAGTACAACCCCTTTACACGTCCAGCTGCACACTGGGTGACCTGAGCTGCTGAGAGCATCCTGTGGCACCTTCCCTGTTTCCCCACTCATTCCCACCAGGCTTGGTTCGCCAGCACAGGTGGGACCACTGCAGCAGGCGCACGCTGAAGCCAGGATTGCCAGCTGACACCTGCCAAAAAAAAAACAAACAAAAAAAACCCACAAAACAAAGGAGAACTACAGACCTTTGATTTTTCACCCTGTTACTGAGGCTGATCATAAAAATACAGACAAATCACAATGCATGGCATCTATGGCCTAAGTGTAGTTTGAGTTCTTGTCAGCACTGGGATGGGGAGATAAAATTTGCCTTCTTTGCATCCTTGCATTGGTCCTAATCCCAGCATACGGAAGAGTCTGGTCCGAGTCAGACAGCCCACCCCAGAGCAGCGAAGCAGAAGTCTGTGCTGGCGAGCCCTGGCAAGATGTTGCACAAGGCCAGATTGCAGCTAAGGGGGCACCCATCCCCTGCTGCTTTCAGTGGGAGGCAAGGAACTAAACCCCTCTAAGAAACTGGCCTGGCATGCCTGAGTGCTGTAGGCAGCAATTTCTGTTCCTGGTACTTAAGATTTAAAGGAAACAGTTTCCCTAAAACCCTATCCCATTAAAAGCTCTTGCAGCTAGGACAGGAACCCGCCACCTTGCAAAACACTGGAAGTGGCCGTCCGCTGGATTGCTGCACTGCAAATAGACCATGCTACTCATAATTATTAACATGGTGAATATTTCCCCTATATGTGTAACCATCCCAATAAAAAGAACAAATTTCTGCTCTTCAGAGATCACCCTTTACACAAGGGCGATGGTGTGAGAGCAGCCACAGCGCTGTTAAGCGTGTGGTGTAGCTGTGAGTACGTGATTTCCTCTCCTTCCTTCAGCATTTTCCCTCAGCAATGCCGCACGACCGTTGTTCAGCACCGGGCAGACGCCACGAAAGGACTCTGAGGTTCTGCCCAGATTTGCTGCTGCTTCATGATTTTGCTGCAACAGTTGCCAAGCATTTTGATGCGGTGAATGCAGTGTTGTAACACAGTTTTAGCCAGGTCTCACCGTAGCTCATTACAGCAAGGTTAGAGATGAATTATTTATAAAACCAATGCCATCGACTGCTTTTGCAGTGCTTTCGCTGGGAAGGTCTCAAACCACTTCACAAAGCAGCTCAGTAGTATACCCATACTTCTCAATCTGGAGCAGTTTATTAGACCCCCCCCATCGAATCAACTGACATCACTGACACACAAATGCCGCCAACACATTCAGCAAGCGCAACGTGCGATGCCACGGCACCATGATACGGGGAGCAGAGATCGCCACGCGTTGGCTGTGCAGTTCCTACAAGCTGCTTCCCGCTCTCATTTAAAACCCAAAGCTTGTGCCAAGAAACGGCAGGAGGATTTTATGCCGAGTTTCCCTCCTGCCAGGCTCTTAGGAAACGTTACTACTCTCCTCTCAGGCTGTTTTCGCAGGCAGGGTTGGTGCAGCCGGTTTCCACCACTGGGACTTGCTAACTGCCACACCAGTTTCTCCATGGGCAAAACCAGCTTGAAGCCGGCAGGGCAGTCACTTGCTTTCTCTCTTTTTCTCTGCAACAACCAAGTTGAAGGAACGTGTGGGGGAGGGAAAGGGACTGCATCCCAAGCCGAGGGGGCCATCTTCTCTGCTTCCAGCAAGAAGAGTAAGGCTGGGCTTTTCCCCAGCCTCCCTTTTATAACCTCTGACTTTCTGCAAGGGAAATGATTCTTTCTAGTCTTGACATTATTTTTTAAATGCACTAATAATGCTGCCTCAGGCTTTTGAGAGGAGAATGGCATCCAGCTTTCCAACCCAGAAAAACCTTTTAATAACTTCCCACGGAGGCTGCTGCTGTGCCCAAGGCGAAGGCTTGCAGAGCACAGCCAGGATGGGAGCAGACAGGAGCAGAGGAACCGGGTGGGGAGAGCAAGAGAAGAAAACTCACTGCAGTGAAACGGGAGCCGGGAGTTCAGGAGGCAGATCAGCAAGCGGCACGTTTTCGTCTGCGCTCCCACCCGTGGCTGTGCCGTCCTGCCGAGGGCAGGCTGCTGGACAGGAACGCGCAGCAAGCAGGAGACCGGGACAGCGCAGAAGGCATCATTTAATATGTTGTCTTAAATAACGTGACAATATCAGCATGTGAACAACTTACACCTGTCAAAGGTGGCACGGAATATTGTGCTGTGTTTGTCCTTTATCCGAGGCTTACGTTTGGAAAATAGAAACAAATACTGTCCCATCCGGAGCTTCAGTATCTCATCAAGGTTCAGACTTTTTTTTTTAAGAAACAGATTGACATTGAAACAGACGTGCAAAAGCAACATGATATATAAACAAAACAGGTTTTAAATAAGTTTCTAAGCATGTTCTCTGCTGAAAGCTATTTTTTAAAACTCAGCTTTATGTCTATAAATACATAGTACAAAAATGCAAGTTTACAAGCCATTTTCCCAATAGAGTTATGCCATCTGAAGTTTTAAGTAAGAACGTTCCTCCAACATAAGATGCATACATTTAAGAGCAATAATATTAAGTATTTACATTATAAAGTTATGAAGTGTTTGAGGATATAAATTAGTAACAACACACACAAAAATATATGTACTGTGAAATAAATAATTCAACAGCTTTACATATGAGGGTATCCATAATATTATACAAACAAAATGTACAAGATTGTAGGACTTGATTTGCAGTGGCTCATATCTGTCTCTCCAGCACCCGAGTAATCCCAGTGCAGTAAAAAGGCTACTTTGTGGCATTACTCCTGTGCTGAAAGTCAAGGGCACAAAACCACCTTGCTGAAACGCCTCCTGACTAGATCAGGCCCCACAGAAAACTTGGTGTGAATGAGTGTGTTTAGTTTTACTCTTGTGAGCTGAGATACTGCTGGCATTCGGGGTCTCCTTTCATTTGTGGAGATCCAGGAATTTTTCTTCCATCTTTTGGATAGACACACCAGCATCCAGCAGACTCTCCATCCAGTGAAGTTTCGCACTAGAATGTTATTAGCAAAACAAAACCCACAATAAGCAACCATAAGCAGAAGACTACCTGTCAGATACTGCAAGGAAAGGTGTTGGACAGAACTGGAAAGATGAGGAGCTACTGGAGAGAGTCCAGCAGAGGGCTACGAGGATGGTGAGGGGACTGGAGCATCTCTCCTACGAGGAGAGGCTGAGGGAGCTGGGCTTGTTCAGCCTGGAGAAGAGAAGGCTGTGAGGGGACCTAATAAATGCCTTATAAATATCTGAAGGGTGGGTGTCAGGAGGACGGGGCCAGACTCTTTTCAGTGGTGCCCAGCGACAGGACAAGGGGCAACGGGCACAAACTGAAGCACAGGAAGTTCCAGCTGAACATGAGGAAGAACTTCTTCCCTCTGAGGGTGACAGAGCCCTGGCACAGGCTGCCCAGGGAGGTTGTGGAGTCTCCTTCTCTGGAGATATTCAAGACCCTCCTGGACAAGGTCCTGTGCAGCCTGCTCTGGGTGACCCTGCTTCGGCAGGGAGTTGGACTGGGTGACCCACAGAGGTCCCTTCCAACCCCGACCCTTCTGTGATTCTGTGAAGGTCGGGACTTGCCATGCACAGACTTGTTTTGAATGTGACGGTCCCTGCTCTGACAGAGCCTCTGACCAACGCACTCAGAGAGCTGTGACCCAAGCTCAGCTATCACAACAGCAGACTTAAGACAGTTTGCCCACTCCTTGGTGAACAGCAGTACTAAACAGCAGTAGCTTCCAGCGTGAGAAACCGAAGGCAGGCAGAATATACAGCTGGTAGGGCAAGAGCAATGACTGGATGGTCTGGCTCTACATGCAACGAAGCAAATAGGGTGGGGTTTTTCTTGGGGAGGGGGTTAAACAGATTTCTGTTTGTGCCTGATTAGATCCCAGGTCACACTGTGAGTCACACCGTGGTGCCATGCCCAAAAACAAGGAGTCTCGGTGACACAGATCTATGCAGACCTGCTAAATTTGTGTGCACGACCTGTGGTTACCAGGGTGTGGCTTGAGGCTGGGAGCTTTAGTTCGGTTTGCAGATTACTCTCAGTGTAGATTGCAATGGCTTTTTCTGAGGCTATGATGGAAATGAGCATATAACATAAGCCATAGGCAGCACAAAAGATTATTTTTGTTCTACTTTCAGGAGGCTAATCTTGCTCCAGAGAGTTTTTTCACTGCCAGTGGAGTTTTTCACTGCCTGGGAGCTGAGAGCTTCCAGTCTCCATAGCGATTATTCTATATTCAATGGGCTTTGCAGGCGTTATGGTGGATATTGTGAATTAACGTCGACTGGGAATATGCGACCACATTAGGTACATGGAGCTGGATTTGGCCTGGGAGCAGACAGGGTTAAAAGATTTTGGAGGAGGCCTCGCGCGCACCTGTTCTGTGAATGGCAAAGACTCCTGCTTCCACTGCTGTCAGCCCGCAGCGTGCGGCTCCCTTCTAAGAGAAGAAGGACAAACCATCTGCTCTCACTACGAGGTATCCCTGTTCTCACAGCCTGCTTTCCCAGCAGCTGCAAGCTCGGGAAGCTAGGAGCCGAGGGCTGTGAAAGGGCTGGCGGTGTCGGGCTAGTGGCAGCGCTGCCGCGAGCTGACAGGGGAGGACGCACGTACCTGTCTGCTGTGGTAAAACCCATTCTGGTTGCAGTTGGGCAAGTAGAATTTGTAAATCTCCCCGCCGCTTCTCTGCTGAGCCTTCGCCAGTTTGTAGAGGGCTCGGTAGAGTTCCTTCTGACAAGGTCCCTGCAGGAATATTGTGCAAAGGTTGTCAATACCAGAATCACGAAGAAACCAGCTAAAGTAATCAGCATAAAGCTAGCAAAAAAGCTGAAAATACTTGTTCATGTATAATCTGCACCAGGCTGCTCTGCATGTAGTTTTTACTTGTTTCAGTAGGAGCACAGCCAGAAAACTCTGGTGTTGCATTCAGGCCTTTGTTTTTATTCTTTGAGGTATTTTCTGTCCTCAGAAACATGAGGATTTAAGTCTTTAAATTGCCACACAAGGAAATTTAACCTGTGCTAAGTAAACACATTAGTGCTCAGAGGGTACAGTCTCTCCTATTATGGGGAGGTGCTCAGCAGGAGGCTGGTGTACGTGAGGCTAGTCACGTTTTCTGGGTTGCCATGGCCCCGTACTCTGTTGATGTATGGAGAATAGGTGCAAGACGCATATAGATGGTGCAAGAACAAACATCTGAATGTTTGTTATCTTTCATGCGGGACAGGGCTGTCGCCGAAGCAGAGCAGAGAACACCCCTGTGGCTCTGAGACCCAACCCCAAACTGCCTGGAAATGGGGATGAGGAACTCTTTGAACTGGGGATGAGGAACTCTTTGCAATATTCACTGTTTTCACCATTTGCTCGCTCCCTTTTCCAAAGTCACAACTGCCACGTGTTAACAGCACCCAACGCGTTTAAATGAGTGAAAGGGGAGGAGCGATCGAACAAATATTTTCACTTCTGAGTGAAAATAATTCTACCCTCTGCTTTTGCAAGACCTCCCTGTGTCAGCCCCTCACGTTAGCGGGTCAGGAAAGCAGAAGCCTAAAAATCCGGACTGGAGCTCACGGCACTTCTGCTCACACTGACTCGGTGGTGAAGCCCTGTTCTGGATGTGGAACCAGGCTTCCTAGGGCGGGGTGGGGGTGAGTGGCTTTTTGCCTTTTTTTTTTTTTTTTTTTTTTTTTTCTTTTTTCCATTCTGTCCGTGACCATTACGAAACTGGGCTTCGCGGCACCCGGTTCCAGTTCCGCTGTGGGTGCACGGGCTGCGGGGACCAGTTTAACGATGGTTCTCTGGTGCCCTCGCGTGGACCACGGCCCCGCCTGCAAAGGCCCCGCACCCCATCGCCCACCGCGGTTCGGCAGTGCCGAAATTGAGGAATCCTGGAAATTCAGGCCCCGCCTTATAATCTGAAAGTAAATATGGAGAAAGATTCAGCCGCTGCATGGAGCCGGTACGGGACGTAACTGATGCACACCTGCTTTCACCACGCTTGCCAGGAGGAGTGGTGGATACAGCAGCAGGCTGTGCTGCCCTTCAGCGAGACCTGGACAGGCTGGAGAGTTGGGCAGAGAGGAACCTGATGAGGTTCAACAACGGCAAGGGCAGGGTCCTGCGCCTGGGGAGGAACAACCCCAGGCACCAGTACAGGCTGGGGCTGACCTGCTGGAGACCAGCTCTGCGGAGAGGGACCTGGGTGTCCTGGTGGATGACGGGTTAACCATGAGCCAGCAGTGTGCCCTGGCTGCCAAGAAAGCCAATGGAATCCTGGGGTGCATCAAGAAGAGTGTGGCCAGCAGGACGAGGAAGGTTCTCCTCCCCCTCTACACTGCCCTAGTGAGGCCCCATCTGGAGTACTGTGTCCAGTTCTGAGCTCCCCAGTTCAAGAAAGATGAAGAGCTACGGGAGAGAGTCCAGCGGAGGGCTACAAGGATGATGAGGGGACTGGAACATCTCCCCTACGAGAAGAGGCTGAGGGAGCTGGGCTTGTTCAGCCTGAAGAAGAGAAGGCTGCGAGGGGACCTAATAAATGCTTATAAATATCTGAAGGGTGGGTGTCAGGAGGATGGGGCCAAGCTCTTTTCAGTGGTGCCCAGTGACAGGACAAGGGGCAATGGGCACAAACTGAGGCACAGGAAGTTCCAGCTGAACATGAGGAAGAACTTCTTCCCTCTGAGGTTGACGGAGCACTGGAACAGGCTGCCCAGGGAGGTTGTGGAGTCTCCTTCTCTGGAGATATTCAAGACCTGCCTGGACAAGGTCCTGTGCAGCCTGCTGTAGGTGACCCTGCTTCAGCAGGGGGGTTGGACTGGACGACCCACAGAGGTCCCTTCCAACCCCTAACATGCTGTGATTCTGTGATCCGATGAAGACATGCCAACAGTCTGTTTGCTGGCTACTCAAAATACTGACATCCCAGCATTGCTGCTAGAATTTCACACACGTTTTCATTTTGCATTCTGAATCAACATCATCCACTGAAATGGTCTCTGAAAGATTCACAAAGAAAACCCACCTGCTCTTTCCATTTCTTGAGCTCGGATATCCTCTTTGCTTTCATGTTTTCATACGCAGTGATGGCGTTCCAGGGGATGGATTTGTCCTGGCCTATGGGAAACATCAGCTGGTAGTTCAGCAGCTGATCATGTGTCACCTCAGTGCTTTCCAAAGGCATGTCCTCAGGTTCAACAGAGTCTGGAAGGGAATGATATTGAGGTGAACATCAACAAGTGAACTTTGGCGTTTAGTTCTCAAAGTTAAAAAAGGTAAAGAAAAAGAAGAAGAATCAATAACGAGTGATATCTAAGACAGATGCATTACAGCAGCTCTTGAAAAAGTAATAAATTACATGTGCGGCACAGCAAATTAAACTTTTGTCATAAATTCATACAAGGTCGCATCAGCTGTTCTCTAGCAAGTTGGTTATTTTATGGTCTTTCAAAATCAGTCTAATCCCAAAGATGAAGCTGCAGCCAGCCTGTTAGAAATTAAAATAGTTTCTTGACCATAGTGGGTTGCAGACACTTTGCTAAATGAGGAAAGGCTGGGGTTAAGCTTGTAATGAGTTTAGATTTTGGTCAGCATGATGTGTCTCAGCTGTTATTCAGGAGAGGAAACGGTCCAGACTGACCCCGTGGCTTCCTGCACCTGGAAGCCTGTTCCATGCCTTGCCTCACGTACCCGACAGGGCAGCAACTCACAGGAGCCAGCAGCAGATCGTGCTGGCCCGCAGTGGAGCAAACAGCCAAGGGAACGGCAGAAACTGTCTGGGTCTGCCTGGTCGTGGGCCGCGTGCCAGTGCCTAACTTGGCCCGTGTGAACTCCCCCACTGGAAGCAACAGCAGCTCTTTGCAATCGCAGGGACTCATCACGGGATAAAAGTCTGACACACGTGTCAATAACTTGTTGCATCAAGGTGGTAAACAATGATCCAATGGACTAAAACCCACTTTGACAAGTTTAAGAAAAAACGGAGGCGGAAAATTGAGGATGGAAAGAGAGAAAGAAAGACTAAAGCCAAGGAAGGAATCAAATCAAATCAAATAGCAGACCTCTTTAACTGCAGGAGCCTTAAACCCTCAGCTTAGTCACGGTTCTCTCCCCTCCCTGCCCCCTCCAGCACAAGAGGACCTCCACTTGCTGCCGCCAGTGGCCACCGGCACTTGGAGTCAATAAGGGTTATTTCGGTAACGCTACCGAGCTACCTTCGCCGCCGCTGCACGGACACAGCAGGTGACAATAACAACAGTAAAGAAAACGGCAAAATGATGAAATAACACTGAAGAGGTTCCTGATCATCACAGAGCACGAGATGCGCCGTCCTGCTCGGAGGCAGTCCGGGTAGCACGGCACTACGTCAGCTACGCTTTAGCCTGGAAATGCAGCCGGGCACGAAGCCTCTTGGGGTCTTTCCATCCCCTGTCGCGACTTTCGGCGACGGACACGAAGAAAGCCCAGCAGGCACCCGTCCCGCTCCAGCCACCGCTCCCCAGAGCCCCACCGGGATCTGGGCGCCCGGCCCCGTCGCGGCGTGGACGCGGTGCCCCGGTACCTGCGGGCTCGGCCGTGCGCATGGCTCCGGGCTCGCCGGCGGGCAGGCACGTCCCCTGGCCCCGCACCAGCGCGGAGAGGGGCCGCGGCTCTCCGGCGGGGACGCGGCAGCGGAGGCCCCGGCGGCAGCGGGCCGTGTAGACCCCGCAGGGCTGCCCCGGCTCCAGGGCGCAGGTCTGGCAGCAGCCGCAGCCGGGCTGGCGGGCCGCCTCCGGGCAGCCGGGCGCGACGGGCGGGCAGCGGGCGAGCTCCTCCCCGGAGCAGGGCGCGCAGCGCAGGGGCTGCGGGGCCGCGGCGGGGGCCAGGCGGGGGCCCAGCAGCGCCGGCAGCAGCAGGGACGGCAGCAGCAGGGGCCGCAGCCCGCGCATCTCGGCGGGGGGGCAGCGCGGGAGGGCGGCTGGGCGGGCCGGGGAGCGGGAGGCGGCTCGCAGGCACCCTGCGCGCCCGGGCCATTTATGCGGTGCTTCGCCCGGCGGTTAATCTTTAACCCCGAGTTAACGATTCTCTGAGCGGGAGGGCTGCGGGGGGGAGCGGCGGTGCGGTGGCGCTTCGAGACCCTGGCCGCTCGCCCCCCCCCCCCGTTATCTTTCGCCTCTACTTTGCCCTAGTGAGGCCCCATCTGCAGTGCTGTGTCCAGTTCTGGGCTCCCCAGTTCAAGAAAGATAAGGAGCTACTGGAGAGAGTCCAGCGGAGGGCTACGAGGATGATGAGGGGACTGGAGCATCTCTCCTACGAGGAGAGGCTGAGGGAGCTGGGCTTGTTCAGCCTGAAGAAGAGAAGGCTGAGAGGGGACCTTAGAAATGCCTATAAATATCTGCAGGGTGGGTGTCAGGAGGATGGGGCCAAACTTTTTCCAGTGGTGCCCAGTGACAGGACAAGGGGCAATGGGCACAAACTGAAGCAGAGGAAGTTCCGGCTGAACATGAGGAAGAACTTCTTCCCTCTGAGGGTGACGGAGCCCTGGCACAGGCTGCCCAGGGAGGCCGTGGAGTCTCCTTCTCTGGAGATATTCAAGACCTGCCTGGACGTGGTCCTGTGCAGCCTGCTCTGGGTGACCCTGCTTCGGCAGGGGGTTGGACTGGGTGACCCACAGAGGTCCCTTCCAACCCTGACCATTCTGTGATTCTGTGATTTTTTCCTTCCCTCCAGACATGCAGGAATGCTTTTGCCCCCTCACCCCCACCTCCTTGCCCCGGTGCAGTCAGCAAGGAAAAATGGGGCAAGGAGGGAGGGGAAGCGGGCAGACGAGGGGGGGTATCCCCTCCCCGTTCGCCTGTCACGAATGTCTCCTGTCTCCCATTCTTGACATTTGATAAAAATGTAAATGTTTAAAAAAAAAAAGGGGGGGAGGGGGTGGAAATCCCATTGAAACTGGAGAAACTGACTTCATATTTCCACAGAAACAAATGCGACACAACCTCGTTTAATTTTCGTCGCATGGCTGCAGGTTTGGGGGACACCGACAGACCAGAGCGGAGGCCTTGAGGGTGACAACGCTTCCGGGACCCAGTAACCGCTGCCAGGATGCTGCTGGGATGCTGGGGGGATGCTGCCGGGAGCACCAGCGCTCAGAACGGGCATTTGGGGGAAACCAGGTGTTCGTCAAACAGTCCAGAAATAAGTGAGATACCTGCTTTTCCGTCTGCCCTGTTATCCTCTCCATCTCCTCGGGTGTCACCTGGGGGAAAACAAGAATAAAATATTTCCTTGTCTCATTTGCGTGCAACAGTTGTCACTACAATAAACAGCAAAAGTATTCAAACTACCCTGTGCTGAACAGGTTATTTTATCCTGGTATTTGCAGTATGTAGGGAGCTCGAAATAGCAAATTCCTCTGTCAAGTCATCTAAAGTAGCATGATTTTTGTCTGATTGGGGTTTTTTGCATTTGGTTCTCCTCTTCCGTAAATATATCACCTGCATGAATGGAAGTGAAGCGGAACTGCAGAGCACTGTTTTAACGTTCACTCTTCTTTTCCTGGCATTGATGCCAAAGGTTTTATTCATAATACAGTGCATTTTTAACCCCCTATATTCATAACTCCGTTCATAAAAGTATTCTTATTGGTTACAGACTTGTACAGCTGAGGTATTTTCACTGAACTACTTAATCTAATCTTTTTTTTTTAATTCAGATTGTTTTAGGGATTGTTATCTGGATACACAGGAGATGGCAGCCCTTAAAAAATCATTAGCATTTTTAAGCATTTTAGGCAAAACTAATTTCACAGATTTAAAAAGCATTCTATGGACTTCACATGCCTGACTAGGAGCAAATTTTGACTGAAGACCTAGGGCGCGACTGCTTCTGCAGAACATTGCAATTAGACCTTTCAAGCTCTAATGCTCTTTCCTCCTTTCATTTCTATTTTTTCTTGTACATCTGTCTTACAAAATCATGATTCTCTTCCTATTCAATGTGAGGTGAAAAATATACAGAAATATGTCTTCTTTCCTCCCTCACAAAAAGAAAACAATGCAAAACAAAGTCCCTTTCATGAACAGATGTGAAAAAAAAATTACAGATGAGAAGTAGACCCAGTTGTAAAATGACAATAACCCGAAGAGCTGCTATGCATTTGTATGTGTGTATGCGTGTATTCATTCACTTACCTGTGTGTATCTCGCTGCTGTCTCAGATAGCTTGGTATGAACAGAATTGATGGTCATTCTACTACTGACTGCTTAACGTCAACTGCTTGCTCCTGGAATGACTGTACTGCAGAGTGACTGCCACTGGCCTGCCTGCAGCTTGTCTGTCTTGAAAAACATGGACGTGGACCGAGGGGAAGCAGCTTTTAGTGATACACGTGAAATGCGTTCAAAAATGACTTTTTAACTCACTACCATCATGTTTAAGTAACTCGATAAAGACAGACACTTCATGCGAGAGCAGAGTCTGTGTCTGATGTACAGACCTACATCACCAAACTTCCGCGAGTTTCAGAAGAACCTCCCTCTTCCAAAGCACCACCATGTTTTCAGGTCTTGGGCATATTTTTCCTTGCTGTGGGACACCTGGCAGTATCTGAGCCTTTCGGGCAATTCCTAACAGCTGGCAGCCTTTTAGAAGCCAGATTTTTCCAGTTTACCCATTACCCAATATAACCAAAAGATAAACAAAAAATACCCATGGATGATAAAACATTTTGAAGGTGGTTTTGCTTTGTTTCCTTTATGATTTCAAGTCAACTCTAAATGATGGCTGAGCCTTTTTTCTCTTGCTGTCTTTTTTACAGTCAAACTGAGGAAATCTAAAACTCTGCTAAAGCAGACTTCTTGAGCAGATGTTCTCCCGCACAAAAGGTAGACCCGTAAAAACCAGTCCCTTCATATTTCATTCATATAAATGTAATGAACATATGTTAGAACAGATTATGATAACTTAGGGCAACGTCAATCAACCAGGCAATGCTTTTGGATGGGCCACGGGACATCAACGAAGTGCAAGTATTGTATACGTTTACATAGGCTCTGTGTATGTTTACGTAGGCTCTGTTTGATGTAATACTACAACTCATCTACCAATCTCCATCTTTGACCCTGACATTGCTTTAAAGAACACAAACAGGAGTCAGGAGGTTAAAAATATCCGTGATGTAAAGCTGTGTTTACTGAAGACTTTTGATAATAATTTTTAGGTGTTCCCACTGTTGTCCCTTCATGTGAACCACTTGTCAAAAGACACCACACGAATCCCAGGGAAGGGCTGCTTTTCTACAAGACTTTCCCCATTGGTTTCTCAATAATTTTTAGCCAATGATCTCATTTTGCATGTTAAATAAAGTTTGGAATTTTTAATTTTTTTCTTTAAAGCACATGGAGTGTTTTATAAAAGTTTAAAAAAACTTTTTTTATTCTTTTTAAAAAATTTTAAAGTTTTATACAAGTTCGTGTATGAGGGATCTTTATCCTCTAATCACCAAAAATTCAAATGACTTGCCAAATAATTTCCTACTGAGACTGCTTCTCTTGATATGTGTAAAACACCCCAAACTAACCAGTGGAATATCCTTATTATTCTTCTTTACATAAGAAGCTAACCCTGAATTGCAAGCTTAGTATCCAAAACTACTACACGGTATGTACGTGCATGCACACATATGTGGCATCAAGGATATGAAGAGAAACAGCTATGATAGAAATACAAAAATCCTAGTCCTTTCTCTGTCATTTATCCCCTAGCAAAAATGCTTTATTTCAGCTCTATAGATTATTAGGAACTTTTTATCCAAGTGATTGACTGTGCCTAGGTTATTGATGAATAATTTGATTCAAGCATTTAGTGATTGTGTGTGGTCACTTGGTGGTAATGACATGTATGCCATATGGGATTACTTTTCTATTTTGTTTGGGCAAGCATGGCTTTTAGAATTAGATTCTAGATGCAGGTAATGAGGTACTCCAAGCTGCACTAATATTCTCTAACTTTTGCAGACTGATTTTTGCTATTTCCCCCCCCCCCCCCCCCCCCCGGCAATTAGTTTTGCTAGAATGTGGAAAATATTTTAGAAATACCTCAAACTAAAACTGCAGTGAGAGAAGAAAAGCGAGAGGCTGTCTCATGGCAAGTCTAGCTAGGGAAGCCTACGCACTTTCTGCATCGAATCATGGGTCATCAGGTTCAAAAAAAAGAGAGGAAAAGTAATTTCTTTCCTTGGTAGCACCCAAAGTGTTTGGGCGCTGAGTAAAACACCTTGTTTGCAATGTTGTGTGTGCGTAGACCAGCTAGATCATTATTTTTGAAGAACTATTGAGCTCTTCTGGCAAGACAGGTTAAAGCCCTTCAGTCATCCTACTGTGGGCCGGGTGCTCCATGCAGTGATGGCACAAGCGTGAGTTTGCCTAGCTGGAGAAGTAATCCAGAAACATTTTAACAAGAGGTGAACCTGAAAGCATGCTGCAGAGCGTGAGATCCTCTGTGGAGAGTTGATACCAAAAAGCTTCTGCTTCCCCCCTCCTGCTGTAGTCAGCATTACTGACCCCAGGTAGGGGTATTCCCTGGGACCAGTCATGGAATTGAAGGCTTTGCAGTGCCTACCAGAGTGAGCTATAGCTTAGCAGGGATTTTGGAAAACGTAAATGATCCCTTTAGCACTAGCTCCAGGCACCTAAACTAGCATCATCTCTTTAGATCTCTGAGTATTCTTCAGCCACTGTGTCCCTCTGGGCCCAGCAACAGAAATGAGCACCACCAGCCAAGCAAGAGCTGTGCCCTTTACTGCAGTCCCTGAGGGCTGTAGGCACTGATGGCAGGAGTCTCCAGCCTTCACCATCATTGGGTTTACTTTCTTCAGTGGTTGCTAGCTAATGCTGGCAAAGGAAAAGGTAAATTCCCCAGGAATTTGCTCTAGAAGCAATTTAAATATAACAGGGCTTTCAAATACATATTAAGGCATCTCATGTCAAGGACAGTTTGAGACAGTAACAGAAGGCTGCTGTTTACTTTAATGTCTGGGTCCGTCACACGTGTTAAATGCCAGGACGCACATGAAACTCCCCTTCCCTCCCCAAACCAATACACGGCTTTCCAGGGACAAGCCTTTCACACGTGGTAGGGAGAAAAGTAGACAGTCTGATGGAGAAAAAGTGAGATCCAGCCCTAGACCAGGGGAATCATAGTCACAGCCAGTTACTCAACTTAGGGGAAAAGTGTCTCTAGGACAACAGCCGACAATAATTCATTTATATTGGTTCATACCTGATGTAATGCAACAGCGGATATGGTCTTTCACAGTAGAGAGGCTGGATTTTTGAAGGAGCTTAGTGCTCACCCAGAAACGGAGGAGCCCTGATGTTTCAAATTCCTGCTCTTTTTTTCCTGAGGCTTCATGGAGTCTTTTCTCCTCCATGAATGCCTTAGGCTGTTAGTACTAGAACCTAAAATGCCATTCTTTTGTTTTCTTATCCTTTAAGAAATGCTAATAAAAATAGGAAGAAGTCATAGGGCCCAGACCACAGTAAGTCAAGAGGTCCATTTTCTCTGGTTATCCATCCTACGAAGTGGGAAGCCAAAACCAGGGTCAAACGTGCCTGAACTGTGCCTGCTACAGGAACAGGGGCTGGGCTGCAGGCAGGGCAGAAGACCGCAGCCTGAAATCCTCAGCAAGAGGGCTGTTACTGGCAGCAAAATGATCTGCTGTTAAAACAGGAGCGCACCTTTCTCTGGATCATTTACAATTGTTGCCCACATTTAGGTTATTCACTTCTGTGCTTTTTCTTACAAAAACAGTTTACCCAGCTGCTTTTGTTAAGAAGTCTGCCCCTGCCTTTTGTCCCAGGGCATTTCTGATTTCAACAACATCATTTCTGTTAATTACTATTACAATATTGTTGCTGGTAGTACCAAGAGCATTTTTTTTTTTCAGGTTTCCGAGCCTCTACTGTTTCCCCAGAAGACAAGAGACAGGACTCTGGGACTTCAGTCAGTTCTAGAGAGCTTCAGGCTTGCACAGAGAACTGAAACCAGGTAAGCTGCCGCTGGGATTCAGCGTTGCCTGAGCTATTCAAACATCACGATCGTGGAATTAGTGTCCGATGGTTATCAAGTGTGAAAGCTTTTGATCCTCACTGCAGCCTTAATCTACGTGTACTTACTATTTCAAACTCTTTGCAGGAGATCCACAGTGAGGTATAGGCAAGTTCCCACCGTCCGGAGGAACAAAGATGCTCAGAGGTGCTGGCCTCTTCTTGGGACCCTGAACCTTTTGGGGTGGGGGTGGCAGGGCTTGCTTTCTGGGGAAAGAGGTTGGAGAACAGTATGAAGACAAAGTAAGTGTGAGACACAACGCCCTCATTCGGGCGGGTCACCCCTATTCTTGGGCAAGTACACCCCGGTAAAAATTTTAGAGAAAAACTGAGGCTGCTCACTCTACTTGTCAGCAGCTTTAAGGCTCCTTGAAGGAGAGCACATTTTGCAAATAGAGTCCTGAAGGGGTTAATCCAACCTGTTATTATATCAAAATCCCACTGGAGATAAGATTGAATGTCACACGAATATTTGCCTGACCTACTGTATAAATAATGCCTGGCATCAAACACAGAGATCACACAGAGTTACTGGATTAAAAAAAAAAATCAATATAATTAATGTATAATGAAACAAAGCAAAAAAGCCAAGATTAGATTGTGAAGGCACTTCGTTACAGATGAAAGCAGAGTGCCTGTCGTTACAAATATGAATTTGGCTGTATTCAATAAATCATAGTGATTTTGCCTTCTAGAGCAAAGCAACATGGAAAAGAATAAAACTTCTAGTGAGCCATAACTTCTTGATGATGGGTCAGTTGTAAAAATTGAGAGACACAGAGAAGAATTATTAGATGTCTCAAAAGCTTTTCTCTCACAAAATCTGATCAATCAACTGTTGTAGAAATGCTTCTATGTGTAACTATAAAAGTAAGACTTTAATTTCATTTATGTGTTGTTGCTGTTGTTATTACGACCAGTGACTGGTTGACCATGACATGGTCAACATGACAAAAATAAACACCCACGCCCCCAACACCACCATCTTTTTAACATAATTTCTACGTTTTCATATATAGCAATTTTTCTCCCTGCTGACTTGGTTATTTTCTCTGTCCTAAAGATATCTATCTAGTGAAAACCTGTTCTGCAGATTTATTAAGTATATGCAAAAAATTACACCTTTTAAAACAATCAGTCCAAGTCTCATTTTCCTTTAACTCCACTCATTTGCATTCTGAGAAGAAGGAATGGCCAATTGACCTGTTAGGTGTCATGAATCTGCTCTTGTGTCTTTGCTTGCCTCGTTCGTCTCCAAAGGTAGTCATCACAGTCAGTTTTTCATTTTGCCGGTCTCATCTAAGGTCTTCGCTCTGTGTTTTGTTTTCTTTAATCAGTTTTTATCATCAGCCAGTTGTGGCCAAAAAAACCCACCTACTACTGAATATACTAGTCAAGGTCAGGATACACTATTGATTTGTATGCTTACATCATAACCTTTGTAGTATAATTTTCAATCCTACGGTCCCAGTGGACTTTTTCTCAGCTAGCCAGAGGCATTCAGGACGCCAAACAGCACTTCTTTCTCCACCATCCCGGTTCAGCCCTTTTTTTCTTTCCTCTAGCACAGTTACAATTATTGCTGGGTGCTCTCTTGGCTGGGAAGTATACTTTAAAACCCATTTTACCTAGGTGTCTTGTAAGTGCTTTTTTTGGATCAAGTTCCTCTCCCAGTAAATTTGTCAGCAGGGCTGCTCATACTTTTTTTCCTGTATCTGAATTCAGATCACCTTTCTGTACTAGAAAGCTGAATTATTCCATTTCTAGGCAGAGAACCTGTGTTTTCCTGTCCTAGACGTATGAGGTATTTCTTTTCCCCTTTCATTGCTGGCATCTCCTCTTTAGGAGAAGGTGTAAGATGTAAGCTTTGGGAAGCTGCCAGTAGAAGGGGGTCACTGCTGGTGACAAACCTGCAACAACACGAGGAGCTGAAAGCAGAAGCCATCTAGGAGGTGACATGTAGACCTAGGCAAGGCCAAAAGGACGAAGTGGAGGGCAACAAAAGAGATCAAAATGGCAGCAACAGTAAGAAACAGAAAAGATATGATTTATTGCTTTCTTTTTTCACTCCCTAGGAGTAACGAAGGACATTTTTCCCTCTCCTTCTTTCCATTTCTTCAATAAGAATGAATTAAAACAGAAAAAAAAACCCACAGAACTCCAAAGAAACAAAATACCAGAGATGCAAGACAGTGAGTCACTGACCTATGATGCAAGTTCGATCTTCTTTTTTAATGAATACTTAGGTAAAGTAGAACAGCTTTGACAGGTAACGCTTAAAAGCCCTGACTCCACAGTAAGTCTGGAGATGGTGATTACTGCCTTGTAACCTAGGACACTTTGTTTCAAGGTCCTATCTAGATGAGAAGGGGATGTGAAATGCTGTCTCTCACTTTCCGGAGTTTTATCCCGTTGGCTGCTGAAACTAAAGGCAGATAGATATACCTCCTGTCTGCTATGCATCTCCTCCACACACATCCCATTGCAGCGTGGACGGGTGAGACTGCTGTAAAGTACGGTGAGATCACGTGCGTGGGCAGACCCAGGAGGCTGGCAACCAGGAGCTGCTGTCAGGCTCTACGGGGTCTGCATGCCCGTTGGGACTGACTGCACTAGCAAACAAAGTTTGATTTTATAGTGGCATTCAGTACCTACATATCAGTACACAGACAGAGCAGCAGAGCTGAGGTTTGGGGGGGACGGGACCCTACATCCTAGCTGGGGTCCTAGGATCTGTGCCTAGGTCTAGTTTTTAATGGCATTTGAAAATATTACCCAATAGCTTCGGCTGGTCCAACTCTTCTAGGGGCTGCTAGGCTCAGTCAAAACTTCAGTATGTTTGTTCATTTTTGTTTAAGAAATCGTAAGTGTGTAGGAGTGAGCTGTTTTAACAGGCATTGTGGACTGCAACGGCTGGTGCAACTAAGGGAGACTTGTGCTTGTGTGTCTAGTAGGACAAAGCACTCTGTAATACAGGTCCGTGACACTGCTGTGCAATTTATTGCTCAGGGTTTTGTCTGTAGCAGGAATGTAACTACGTTGTGATTTAGAGAAAAACAAAAAATCTGTTCATGTTAAAGACTTTCCCTAGTTTTGCTAAAATTGTTCAGCTATGATCAGCAAAGAAGTAACTTAGTTACCAGTTCTCTGTTATTGAAATCTGAAAGATGTTAAAGACGTGCTAAACATTCTTCTCTTTGGTCTGGCCTCCTACAGAAGCACTGCAGCTGGGCAGAGCACTCCCAGCTCTGTCAACAGGAGTGTTACCATTGCTTCAGTGGGAACAAGGCTGAGCTCATAAATCCAGGGTGAAGACGCTTCTGTCTCTTCCCTCTGTTCTTGGGAGTGTTTTTGTCCTTCTCCATCCAACATCATGCTTAGTCACCATCAGCAGGTAGATTGTGTAATATCCGTTCAGAGGCGAGTGTACTGAAAACAGTTCCCCAGGTCAAGGTCACAGCTTTGCTTCTAAAGGAAAAATACTGCCCTAAAAGAGCACCCTCCATGGGAAGGCTGTTCTGAACTTACAAGCATGCTCAATGTTGCATTTGAAATCCAGGACGAGAGAAAGGCTCAGGAACCTGTTGCAACTCTTATTCATATTCATCCATGCAGAAAAAGGGCTTTTTATTCTACAAAACACGACACCGTGTGGTTTATCATCTCTTCAGAGCCTGGTGTCTTTTGTCACTCATCTTTTCCAGCTTCAGCACCTGCAATCCGTACTTGAGGTCACTAATAAGTACAGAGGCCTATTTTTTGGAGGTGTTCGACTCTATGGCTCCCTTTAAGTGTGTGTTTATTGGTGCTTTTTTGCACTGCAGTGATATTGCAGTATAAATATGTGTAAAGGAACTTTGCACACAAAGCGAGTTGCTAGCCAAAGAGTAATTTGCCATTGCTGCCACTAGAGGATGAACATTCAACAACATTGAAGCTGCATACTGCTAGTGCCTCTCTCAAAGCCGGCTCTTTTCAAGTATATGTGTATACCATGACAGAAAACTAGCCTTATAACTTACCTTAAGCATTAAAATGGAAGTGCAAACCCTGTAAACAGAAGTAGTGCTACAGAGGTGGTTTGTTTTTTTTTCCATTTTGCCCCAGCGCGTATACTTCTATGTGAAGTGCAAGAATAGTAGGGTAATTTTGTATGTGTAGTTTGGTATATGTGGTTTCATTTTTCGTAACAACCTGGCTTTTAAAAATTAGAGACATGTCTTTCTTCAGGAACGTCATTCGCTAGGAGATAGTTGTAGTTTAGTACTGTATAGGTCTGGTTGAAGTCCCTTCGTATTCTAACCTATAATTAACAATAATACTGTTGATGTAAAGTGTCAGACGTTTCAGAAAATCCCTGAAGCACTAATTAATTCTATTCATATTTTCTCATGAAAGGCTATCAGAGCAATGTTGTGACTTTTGCAAATTCATGAGGATCTAAATTACGGTGAGATAAATGCTATACAGTCTTTTGTATTTTCCAAATATACATTCTAAAGAGAGGAAATAGAAGTAGTTTCCAAAATCCCGAAAGCCCTGAGTTTTGTGCATCTGTCTGCCTGATACAGCTTCAGGACTTGGAAAGACCCAAAGTCAGTTCTGTGTTACCACTCCAGGCAATTTGTTTCCCTCCACTGAGGAAAGTCTCTGGGATTTTACTGGCACCAACCAGCTCTGTGAACTTGACAGGGCAGCAGCCTTGTTCCCTGGAAAACTTTCCCAGCATTTACTGTGTTCTGAATCTTAGAAAGTTTCGCATTGCACTTGGCACAAAGACTTCTTTGATGTTAAGCAGCCATATTCCCCAGATTCCTTTTGCGTTTGATGTAGCCCAAAGCAGGGTCTGAGAAGGACTTTCCCAAGACTACATCCCTGGCCTGCTAAGGGCAGGAGCTTGATACAGTTGGCCTTTAATGACCTTTCCACTTGGCCTAGTATCATGCAGGGAGTCAACCTAAGGAGACAAAGGCACTTCGGGGTGCGACAGCTAAGTCTGAGTTTTGGCAGAAGACTGACATCAGGTATCAGATCAGGCAAGAAATCCAGCAGTGAAGAATAAGCATCAAAGACAAAGGAGTTCTGTGTCTTATAAGACGGGAGGCCAGACTGGAGAAGACTTTAAATGGAGACACTTGAAGACCAAAGAACTGGATGGGCTCAAGCAGGAACCCAGAGTGACTTTGAGAGGTGATTGGGAGAGAGAAAAGTAGTAGTATCAAGACTTTCTGAGACCAAGATGGGAAGCCTGAAGAATGAATAAATGGAACTGGCTACCTGTGAAGGTACAAATAAACAAGAGACAGAACTGGGTCGTTTGGATTAAGCATTGGGTCATGCAGCCAGACTAATCTGTGCTTGTCCCAGGGGTAGAAGAGGCCTTTATGCTAACCTTGCGCTTGCCTGATCTTAGTTCAGCCCCTGGCACAAATCATAGATGCTGATGAAATGCCTGCAAGCTCAAGGGGAATAGCAGCACATCTGCAACCATGCCTATTTTATCTCAAAAGCAGCTTGGGATCTACATCAGCCAGGAGCTCCCTGGTTGCCAGAGGAACCTGTGGAGGCCAGACAAGCAGCCTGGGTAACACACACAAACAAACACCAGAACATTAACTAAACATCAAATCACGAGAGTATGCCTTGGCTGGTGACCTGAAGGGCAACATCCCCCCACTGCCTAGCTACCACGGAAAGCCACATCTGAGGACAAAGCTGTTCTCCTGAGAAACTCTGAAGAGTTCCACTTCAGGAATCATTAGCAAAAACATCCTAATTCCTTTTAAACCATGTGAGAGGTTGTAAAACCACAACTCCACTATTACATTTTTGAGCATAACACAGCTGTTACTGGTTAGCCTGTCTCATAATGTTGGTTTGGGCCACACTTCTGCTTCTCTGCCATCTTGGACATGAGATATTACAAGTTTCAGTGTTGAAGAGGGAAATACAAAAGCTTCCCTTGCCTCTGTCCTTAATTTGCAGCTTCTTTTGAACAGGAACCCTTCCCTTTGGGGTAACTACGTAGTGCCTGCAACAGGCTGCAAGAGCAGAATAGCCAGGAAAGCGCATGTGCTAGTGCCACACAAGCACAGGGATGCATGTGCACATGGTAAGCCTGTTCTGGGTCCCCGCTGCTGATGCCCCATAGATCACTTGGAAGTGTTCAACTCTGCCTGAAGATTAAGTAACAGAGAGCAGTAGGAACCAGTATGAGCATTATGCTTTTGCATCACTTCTTGACTAGTGCTTCAGAAACAGCTGCCTGGGAGCTAAACTGCCATTTGGCCAGTACAGTTGTCAGTGGGTCACCCTCACGTCCCCCCTCCTTCCTGCCGTACAGCAGCTCCAGAGCACAACAGAAAACCCTTACTCCCTCACAACACACGGCTGAGCAGTAAGGACCTCCAATGCAACAGTGGGGCACATTTACAATCCAGGGCTTTGAACAAAAACTTCCAAACAAACAGTCATTAATTAGTAATCTCTAGAGCCTGGCCTCCCTCCTTGGTGCCCCTCACTATTTCCTCATCTCCCCAGCTAGCAGCAAAAACATTCCCGATTGCATCAGTTTTGATTACTCTTTAGATGAAGAGATTCTCCTTTGGCTAACCAGGATTACACTCTGTGTGGCCACCAGGACTTTGTCACTGAAGGAACATCAGCAACCCTAGAAGATTTGAATGCTACACAAAAGAGGGTGGTCAGGAAGAGCTGTGGCAGGATGAAGAATGATTCTCACACAAAGTTCTCCCTCCCTGCTTTGTTCCCAGCCTCAGCCATTATAAATTAACATTGGCTCTCACATAGAGGCACTTCTTAATTTGTACCCGACTCCTCCTAGATTTGAGGGGCAAAAAGAATCACAAAACAAACAAAAAGAACATTTTTGAAGGAAAAAGGAAGTCTAACAGGCACTATAGTCAGGTGTGTGATTTATTCATTCAAACCAGCTGTTGCCACAACAAGGATAGCACTAGTTCCATTGGTAGATCTATCAAGCTTCTTCAATTGTCAGTTCGTGTTCAGTTGCTTCCTCAATATTTTTAAGTTGACGAAGCACCCATTCTCTTTGTTTCTTTCTCTGTTATAGAAAAACAAATAATATTTAGTCAGCCTAATCCATTCAGATGTCCTAAACAAACAATATACACAAAGGCATTATGAACTCAACTGGATTTTGGCTGAGGTTTTCCATTCGTTTTATGCTAAGAAGCCTTTACTCTCAGTCAGCAAGTATTCCTGAGTTTCTAACACTCATGAACAATGCAGTACAGGAGAAAAACCAAGCCAGAACAGGATTTGATGGCTTCACACTGACATGACAGCCTGCAGAGTACTGAAGCCTGCTGCCTCCCTATACTTTCTATGGGCTTTTTACAGGGCCCTTGCCAATAATAAAAATTCTAGGAAGTGGAGTTCTTGCGTTGCACAGAACAAAAAAATAAACACCTGCATAAGGTCTATTAATCTAATGTTTCCCAAGGAAACCCTGCACTAATTGAAGAACTGCATGCAAGACCCCATTGGCAATGGCTGGTATTCTTTTTATAACACACTACAATTTGGGTGAAATACAGAAAGAAGTATATTATTTGTTTCTCCAGTTTTAGTTAACTTGCCAACATGAGAAACTTGAGAATTTAAATCACTGAGTTCTTCCCATTCTTAAGTTTCTCCTGAAGAAAAACATATTTAAAAAAAAATGTACTTTTGCACTAGTGTACAGAACTAGTCATGCAGGTTCAAAAGCTGAAGCAAGTACTGGTTTGGAAGACTGCATCCCATCCAGTGTATGATTAGGAACGATACCACAGAGTCTAGCAGGTTACGACCCAATTCATAAACATATGTTCTCACTGGTAAAGTTGTGGAGATGTTCCATAACTAAAATATTCCCCTATTACTAGAAAGATCTTTATATATTCAGCAGAGGTAGGAAACACTATAGCTTAGCTGTTGCATAACTAAGGGAAAGCAATTACCACAAGAGCTTTATCAGTTTTCTTCTTCCTGGTTTTTACTATTGGGACATCTTTTATCCCTGGTATTCCAGCGACAAGCCATGAAGGTCCACTCTTGGGAGCTGCTGCAGCCTCCTCAAATGCTTCAGCAGGAGCTGGATTTTCCACATTTGGGACAACCTTATTGCTTGGTTCTTCCTTTGATTCATCAGAGGACAGCACTGTGGAAAGCCTTCTTCTAGAAAATATAGCCGAAGAGCTTTGACTCATCTCTTCATTTAGTTCTTGTGAGTCAAACACCATTGAAAGCTTTTTTGGGGACACATGAGGGATGTATGCTTCAACACGTACTGCTGATAGTTGAGCCAGTGAGCTACTTAGATTTGACTTCGGCACTGGAGATCCATAAACTCTCTTACTGGCATCTTGGTCCATGATTGACTGATTTGTCAGATCTGTAATAGATGGCATTGTTCTTGAAAATATCGAGTCCACTGGAGTGCTGTGCTTCACCATTCTCTTTTTCAGACATCTTTTAACATTCAGAAAAGAATCTTCTTCTGACATCCTGAAGTCAGGTTTATTGCCTTAAGAAAATACAAAAATTGTGTCATTGCTCACATAGTGAGAGATGCCATGTAAGGTCTTCAGCTGCTTCAAAAAACAAATTCAAGGTGTTCCTATCTTCATGTCTGCATCCTGCCTTTACACAGAGTTTATCCTTTGTATAGATCAGTGTTCCTCAAGGGTTTATAAGAGACGTTTTGAGAACAGAACATTACAAGACAGCTTGTCACACATACAACACTTACTCCTGTCCCAGGCCTACGCAAGTGGAGTACCGCACGTGCTAGAATTTCTTTAAGATATCTCATCAACTGAAACATCATTAAAACAGTGTTTTCTCCTTCAGAGTATACGGCTAATATACTTTTGGAGTCACAGCTGCTAATACTGTGTAGGTAGGTGAAAACTGCTACATGTCAGAGGGATTACCACAGCGTAGCAAAAATTCAAGTGCTCTAGAGACATGTGCAGAGAAATTCTAGATTCAAGCAAGCATCTCTTACTCCAGTTACCATTTTGTTTCTTTACTTTGCTTAAAAGGGTTCTCACAGACCTCTCATTCCCTCCTACTTACTTGACATTTGGCTTTCTTCTTCTGCCGATCCTAAACTTTGATCCTAGAACAGCTATATTCTGTGCAAGTCTGTTTTCAACCAAATTTACAAAAATGGCAAGGTTGATTTTGTCAGCAGTGTTTCCCCTGCCCATTTGCCAACCCCAGCAAAAACGAACTTGATTTCTTACACATGGAGAAGCCTAAGATAAATATATTCAAGTTAAGATATATTTAAGAAAAATATCTTAATTATATGAGCAGTTAAGTACTTCTAGTAACTGTTGAACTGCTTGCTTTCATGAGGCGGTTCACGTATTTCAGGCAGGTTGATTGCATGAAGCTCATCAAGGGGGCAATGTGTTTTAAGTGCCCATATTCTAAACCCTATAGATCAAAGGCCTTGGCAGGGATTGGGTGGACACAACAGCAAAGCCAGGGGCAGGAGGACAGGGAGAGAAGCCTGCTGAAGTAAAAAGCACCAGTTCTCCGTTCCTTGTCAATGCTTTGCACCTGCACAGACCTGAGTTTAGCAGTTTCACATCCACTTTGTTTTTCCAAAGAACAGGAAACAAGAGGCAGAGTGCTGACTCTTCAATACAGCAAGAGTCAAATGGTTTATGGTGGTTTTTTTTTTCTCTCCTAGGAAAGCAGGAAGAAAAAAGAAAACCTCGTTATTGCTTTTATTTGGACACCCATTTCTCATCTGACTCCTTAGCAGTGCTAGCTTGTGTGACACATGATAAGCAGCATTCAGCCTCCAGACACTGCTTCTTTTCCTTTCCTCTTCAGCCAGGTTGACTTTCCTTAGCCTTTATCATAGAAGCTCACTGGCAGTAAACTGGCATGGTCAAACTTACAGAGGGAATAAGAAGGAGTTTCCAATCCCCATCCCCCCAGCCATCCTCAGCTACACATTCTGATGCCTTACCCTTACTTGTTAAAGTTCATATGGTTAATTAAAAGCTGGTTTTTGTTTAAAGTTTGTTTTTAAAGAACATTTTCAACCATAGCTTCTGAGGAAAACAACAAAATGTTTTCTTTCTTTCACACTTCTGTGTGCTTCAGAAATACATGTACACAAGCAACAAACTTTATCTGTGCAGTCATTTTAATAATGCCATTACAGAAAAAGGACAGGAGAAGCCTAAAAACAACAGAGAAAGATAAACCATTTAAGAAAGTCAGAGCCTACCACAGAGAATGCATCTTACAGCAATCTTGACAAAAAAAAAAAACAGCCTTACCAAATTCCCTCTGATACCTGCTCCTCAGGTAAGCTAGCTTCAGCTGCTGCTTCACTTATAGCCCTGCTGGCCTCCCAACAGCCTTTGCTACCGACACTCCCCAATTCACACATTTAGCATTTGAGGAGTTTCAGCAGTGCTGCTAGCTGAATAAACCACCAAAAAGTGATCTAGGATGAATTAATCACAGAAAAAAGGGCTAGCCAACTTATCTATGTGCTATGTTTATTACTCTTTAATCTCTGCTGCTTGTTGCCTGTTTCAATCACAGAAATCCATTTAGTGGTTAATTGGTTTCACACAGCTGCTTGAGGCACATGGAGGATCTGTCACATGCTGGGTGTGTGGTGACGGACGTCTGGACGTTGATGGAATCTATCTGTTCTCATCCTTGATTTTATTTTCTCACTGCTTCTCTTGCCCAAAAAATAAATGAGAAATCAAATCTTAAATCTGCCATGGAGAAGCTCTTCTTTTATGATAACAGGTCATGAGAATAAACCGAAGATTATTTTACCGCAGTCTGAATTTCATGGTGCCTGCAGCTAACAACTGTCGAAACGGCAGCATTTTACCTGGAAGCAAGCGGTTTGAAAATAATCAGCTCTCCGATTAGAACTGCGTTGGTCTGAAATGGTACGGTTCAGGCAGAGGACTGTAATTTTCTGTTGCCAGAGCAAAGCAGCTGGCCCGCACCCGCCCGGCTGGATTGCGCGGCAGCCCTGCGCTGGGTGGCCGTGGGCGGCTGCTATCACAACGCTGCACAGCAAGCGCAGCGTGCGCGCCAGTACTGGGGCAGCCCCTTTTGACAAAGCGTGGCCTGCAGACCTTTCAGATTGAAGCTGGTCAGGTGCAATCGCAGGGCTTTATGGCGGTGAGCGGAGGTTGTAGAGGGCATCTGGCGCAGACAGAAGGGCGCAGGGCTGATCTCGCCGGGATTTGAACTTGTGGTTCCAGGGAGTCTGGGCATTTCAAACCTGATCATAAACCACCCTCTCTTGCTGCATTAATAATTGCGCTATGAATAGATAATTGGAGCTACCAGTTCAATATTTAGGAATAACAGTGTGTCAGTATATGGGGAAAATTGCTAAGTCTAAATTATGTGCCCCTAAGGAACTGAAAGAGAGCTTGAGAAATGGAGGCACTTTACAATCACATGGATTGCACGAGTAAACATCCTGGAAATAAATAGTCAGTCCAGGATAAGCTATTTATTTCCTGAACTCCCAGGGGAGGTTCCTACAGGAATATTTCAAGAACTAAACAAAAACTATTTTGAGATATTTGTGGCTGGGCAAAAAAAACCCAAACAACTTCATTCCTTTATAAACACAGAAAAGGCTAGACCAACCCTTACCTCATTTTGAATATTAGTAGTTAGTTTTCAAACTAGTGGCCTTGCGGCTTGGTGGGCAAACCCACCAGGTCAGCCGTACTGTACCGTGCAGAGCTCCGCAAGCTAGTTCCTTATATAGCACAGAGCAGGGAGTGATGTCTTGACATAGTGTTGCAGTGTTTGCACCGTCCCGCTGTGTCAGTGGGACATGGTATCCCCTCTTCCAGCGAGGCAGTGATGAGGACAACGCCGCGCAGCTTGGACCTGCACAAGAAGCTTTTTGGTGGGTCTGAGCAAAATTGACATCCTTGCACTGGACCCCTTCAAAAAAACCCTGGCCTTGGCTTCCAGCTTGTGCTTTGCCCTCCTCACCATACTTGCCCTAACTTACGCCAGTGCTGTCTGTAGCTGCATCTTTATGCCTACCTTCCATGGCCTTTTCCTACAAACCTCTTAAATAATAACCTTCCTCTCCCCTGCAAAGCCATGACTTGCCATTTCCTCTAGTTCATTGCAAAATGTTCTCAAGGTATTAGGAGATTTGCAAGTTGTTCTCACTGTTACCCATGGTTTCTCTGAAAACTGGAATTATTTTTCAGTTTACCAAGGAATAGCATACATGATTTCCCTTAGTATTCTGGTCTAATCTGAGAGACTGCGCTTCTTCAATTGCTGCTCTATTCGTTTCTCCATTTCCCACCCTGATGATGTCACCAAAAGGTTTTTATGAAGGGAATTTGGAGCTAAACCAGCCCTCAGCTCATTTGCTTCTATAACATATTATATTTAATTGAATTTGTAATTTTAGACTGTGAAGTCTCAAGTCTTGCAAAAGCATCCAAGCCATTAGGAGCTATGTGCACTCTTCCCTGGGCAGAACAGTATCAGGCCTTCTCCCTGCTCTTCCAACTAGGCTGATGTTTTTTGGTGCAGAGGGTGATTCCAGAAAGAATTACATAGTAGGCAGTAGGAGCTGATAAGTGGAGCTCAGCACTCTGCCTGAAGACCCATGGTGGGATGACCCTTGTTTGGAAAATGGAAAGGAAGATGGAAAAGCCAGAAGAATACAAATGGTGGTGGGAAGTGAACGGACTGTTAAAAGAAGAAGCAGAAATGAAGAGAGGGACACAAAGATGAAAATGCTTTCCTAAATTTCGAGCCATGTGGAAAGAATAAATTAGAAGAAAGATTAAAGCAATGGGCAAGACAAAGGGAAAAATAAAAAAGAAATTAAAATAAACTGTATTTTTTAAATGATTTAGAAAACTTAGGCGCAGATTATGAGTTTATGGGTGAAACTTCATTAAAATGCAAATCTGATTCACATTCCTGTAACCTATTCTTCTTGTATCTGAGGTTTGTGTATAGCCAAGCCAAATAGGAGTGCTCTAAGACTGCTGCGCAGGCTGAAGTCCTCAGTGAAAACAGGATTGGAATACCTCATCTGTTGACATGAAGGCTGAAACTAGCCAGGAGCCTTGTCATGAGCTAACCTCTGCAGATCTAGTGCCTCCCTTGGTCCTTCCAGCATTATGATAGAGTGGGGTGTGCAAAAGAAGCAGAGTGTCTGTCCCAGTGAATCGTAAGCTCCTTTGGCAGCCACAGACATCGAAATGGGAACAGTCCAACACTCCCTGTGGGCTTAGACTCTTTAGGTACTTACAGCTGCACAGAAAAACCCAGTGGGACTTTTCAAAAGCACCATAGCACATCATTTCCACTTCTTTCAGTAGGAATTACATGCCTGGGCACTACTGAAAGTCCTGAGATTTGTTATAGGGTATACAACAGGGACAGTCATTTTATATATATCTGTTTTGAAGACACTCTAGAATAGAACAGATTTTTTTTTCAGTTGGAAGGGACCTACATGTAGGTGTGGGTAACGGACCGTTGTAACGATGTGACCCCAATATGAGTATGATCATACAGCTTTATTAGTCAGCAAAACAAGGTTTATATAGCAAAACTATTACAGCATCTGAATGGTTAAAACCCCAACCCATATATAGGCAAAACTACTGCAACTCGTTGTGATTGGTGCAGAGCTGCATCTCGAAGTGAAAACAGTACTGTGGCAGGAAACAGCAGCGTGGCAGGAAGGAAGTGACAGTGTGGCAGGAAACGGTGACGTTCTCCCTGCTCCAGTGTCCCGAGCTCGTCGCTCTGCCTTCCCAGCAGGGTTCCGTGTCAGCCGCTCTCAAGGCTCACCTCCGGATCAGAACCTGGGTTGCTCAACGCACCAAACTATGTCCCCTCTCGTCCAGCCAGGACTCCACACCTACAATGATCATCTAGCCCAACCTCCTGACAACTTCAGGGCTGACCGAAAATTAAAGCATGGCATTAATGGCTTAAATTGCTTTAATTCGGACAATTGGGCATTGTCCAAATGCCTCTGAAACAGTGACGGGCATGGGGCATTGACCACCTCTCCAGGAACCCCGTTCCAGGGTTTGACCACCCTCTCGGTAAAGAAATGTTTCCTCCTGTCAAGCGTTAAGCCGTTCCCACCCGGCAATGGGCACCAGAGAGCAGAGCTCAGCACCTCCGTCTCCACGTCCCCTCCTCAGGAGGCTGCAGAGAGCAGTGAGGTCGCCCCGCAGCCTCCTGCTCTCCAAACCAGACAGACCCAGAGCCCTCAGCCGCTCCTCAGAGGACATGCCTTCCAATGCTTCCATCAGCAAAACCTTGCTGAAACCTTCAGAGAGCAAGGACTGTATGAATCATTTGTGGTCTCTTAAACAAGCTTTTCAGTGCCTGAAAAGCACTTACGTACATTTATGAACTTGCTTTCTAGCAAATTTAGTTTTTGCCTGTTGGAAGTCTTTCCTTATACTTGGTAGAATTCTGCTGAATTATGATGTTATGATCACTGGAGAAAAATACAGCATTATTTATGGTGGTAGTGTGGAAAGTGGTATCTTTGCAACTGTTGGAATATCCCATTTTTCAGTGTGGCAACGACCTTTCTTCTGGCCAGAGACAAGGTCAATGTCTTTGGCTACAGTGCCCAGGAACAGACCTAAGTGTGTAATTCCCACTCCAACTTCTGTCATAGGAGCATCCCATAAGCATCCTGAGAGGAAGGCTTTAGGGAATCCTGCACAGGTGGTCTGGTGATTTGATAAGCTGTCAGAAAAAAATGGCTCTGTACTAGCTATACGTTGAATCATATTTCTACAGATTTTGGGTAGTCTACCTCTGCTACCACTGGATCTGTCCAGCTGGGCAACAAATTTAATTTTTCACACTCAAACCCACAATCTTGATATACTAACTGGGTTTCATGGCTGCTCAGAAAGTCAAACCCTTATTTACACTTCTAAATCACCTTCCATATGATTAATTTCTGTGAGAGTTTGAGGAACAACGAGACTTGGCTCTTTGTCTCTGAACCATTGCAAATATTCTTAAATGCTTTTAATTTAGATGTTGATGTTGCAGAATTTTCATCTAGGTCCACCAATTGCAGAGAATTGAAAGTAGTATCCTAATAGTCAAACCTTTTTCTACTTTAATGTAATGGTAGGACTGAATAAACAAAAGCCTTACGGAACACACCTTTATCCCTTATAGACAAGTTCAGTGCCGCATCCTCCCTCAGAATGGACCAGCTCTGCCCTCAGATGCAGTGCTTGTTGTCTATGTCAGAGGAGGATTAGGTTGAACACACTTAAAGATGCTACTGTCTTAAGATTAATTATAAAACTTTAAGGCATTAAAAATTGTTGCCTTGCTTGGTTGAACAAGGCTATAATATACAAGCAGCCACTCTAAAACTATTGTGGGCAATGCCAAATTGAGAAAAGTATCTTTTTTTATCCAAAGGTCTAGTGGATTAATATTTGACTTCAAAAAGTCTAATTACCTCAGTAGTAAGAAACTGGGTACACTTTAATAGCAGTAGAGGTCATTGACCTTGAGAAAATCAATGTGCCATCACCTGCCTTTGTAATTACGTCAATGACTCCTCTTCACTATACGCTTATCCTCCTCAGTCTTACCAGAGTGCCACAATGTGTTCCACCTGCGCGTTGTTTATTCACTAGACGGTGTCCTATACACTTTCTACGTGTTCCTACACCCCAGAAGTCAATCATCTGAGTTAATATTCAACTGGGACCTTTCCTCAGTGACTTGGTGTGTGTTTTCTGATATGACTGCTCCTTTCTAATTATGTTGGCAGTGCTGCCGAGGAGCACATAATATTATTGCCAAAGTTCAATAAACATACAGAGTAACTATAGTTTGGGGGAAAACAGTCGGTGGTGCTTTCATGACCTTTGGCAACAGTATGAGCACAGTTCGGCCAATGCCAAACAAATGTCTAACTTCAGATCTCTCAGTGACCAGAAAATGATGGATTTGCTTTACTTTATTACATCTAATAACAAACAAAAAATGCTGTGCTTGTGCAGCGCAGTAGCGTGGCCAGATTGAGTGTAGTCCTGTGCAGGAGGTCAGGCCAGATGAATATCAATGGATCTTTCTTGTCGTATTAGAATCGTGCAGACAAATCCCCAGGTGGTCTGAGATGAGGGAATGCTAATGTAGTCATCGGGGTCCCACTGACTTAGTGGAGCAGAGCATTTGTGGTAGGGAAGCTCATCTGCCTCGTCTGTGGTGATGAGGTAATTGATCCATTATACTGTCTCTATGCAAGTCCTCACTGGGATCTTCAGACTATGCCTAGTAAATGGAAAGGTAAACATTCATTATTATCATTTGTTATCATGACTATTTCTTCATCACTAGCTCCTACTTATTCATTGTTAGGTCCCTATGGCTACACCTAGGAATAGTGGACTGATGTCTGGTTATAAGTACAGAAACAGAATAAGCCTGGGAGGCTCACATTAATGTAATACTAAAAGCCAGTTTCTATTCTCTGAGCCTTGAGCCTGAAAACCTGCACAAACTACTGCTGCAACTGATAGCGGAAATCATCTGCACAGGACTGGATGTTTAGGATCAGCTCAGGACTCCTACGTAGCCTGGCTACACCTCAAGATCCCCATCCTCCAATGCTCTCTCAGCTCAGTGGGTTTAATGAGAGCCAGAATTGTCACAGACAATTTCCACCACATGGCTCACTTTCCAGCTATGGCGTTTTTCCATCAGAACGGCCCCAACAAGAATCTGGTCCATGACTGGTACCTGTGTAATTGTTTCCTTCCACGAACATCATGTTCTGCCAGCAGGAATAGTGCACTAGGTGACCTGCTGCCCTAGGGAATGGAAGAGTTTAACATAGATACAATGGCAATGCACCAACAATGCCTGGACAACGTGCACAATGTTCTCATTTTCTGTTCTCCCCTTCCCCCTGCTTCAAATTGGCAATATCCTCTGGTAACATTCTTGGACAAGAACACCAGTTCCAGTCCGGGGTGGTTTACGCTATGGAAATGCAGCCTCTCAAATTTCTCATTCAGGGACTGCATTTCTGCAGCGTAAACCACCCTGGACTGGAACTGGTGTTCTTGTCCAAAAACGTTACCAGAGGACATAAGCAACCCACTGCTGATACTACCTCATGCTTTAAGCAAAACAAATCCTCACACTGTGTGATTACGTCTCTGAAGTGATTCAGCTGTGTAATGGGGCATGGAAGAAAAATGTTTGCAAGTACCTGACCTGGGTCATTAATCCTGAACGGACACTGTCTCATTAACATATGTGTGTGTATGTACATATTTTATACACAGGTATATATAGCTCTGTGTGTATTTATATACATAAACTCCCCCAACACAACACAGGGAGGGTTTCACATTTTAGTATTGAGAGACTTAAAATACCAATGCGGCAGAATAGGTCCAAGGAAAGATAAAAGGCCGGATTTTCAGTTTATTCATGTCCTACTGACTTCAGTAGAGCTATTCTGATCGACGCTTTTCTGGCACACTGTCTTTCAGCGGAGAAGGAGAAAACGAAAAATAGCTACGTAAAGCCTGAAACACTTCTCACTGGTGTAAGGGCAAACCAAGAACAGGTCCTTCACGCTCACTGCCATCACAATAATTCCATACAACTCGCACTATGCTCTCTAACCTGCCAGAGAAACAACCGGGCAGCCTTCATCCTGCATTTGGAATAAACACCCTTGCATCTGAGCCCGGGCTGTTTTCCATCACGAGGGGCTCTGCACTTCCGAGTTCTCTCAGGGTGTATCTGCACGGACAGGTGTGACAGACCTGAGCGCCTCTGCTTTCGCTCTGAGCTGGCCAGAAGGGAGTCTGCTGTGATTTGGAAGCGATACAGTCAAATTGCTTTGGTGCTGTGCCCAAGCTTACAGAGTGTCTTGAGACACATGCTACCCGGCACAACTTTTATCAGTTTTCAAATCAATTGTGAGTTAACCTATGCAGTTCTGCACTTAGGTGTGTTCTGTGTCTTGCACAATATAAACTGCCTACACAAGCTACACTCGGCCCAAGCTGAGCACTTATTTCTGGCTTGTGGAAAGGCAGAGTGGGCTTTCCCACTCCATCTTCTGGTCTGTGTGGCCAGTACTTTGCCAGCATTTGCTCTTTTACTTTCCTCTGCTTGCTCGATGGATGGAGCGTTTGGCCCAAGCTGGCTTCCGCTGTTGTCAAAGCAGAAAGTCCACCAGACACACAAGGGAGCTGAATTGTTCCCACAAGTTTCTTTAGTTCAAAGCAATTGTGAAATTACTCGCTTCTAGATGCATGTTCTTAGCCTGAGAACTGAGAAGCTGTAGCTGGACCCTCTGAAAGGCAGCTTGGTATAGAGGAACTTGATTTCAAAAAAATTAAACAAAACAACAATCCCAGACAGCTGTTTATTCAAGCAATTTTTTTTCCTTTATTTTTAATTAGATTCCAGAAATTATAATAGTGCAAACACTCAGTATAAAAGTTGCAATAAGAAATTTACATTCACATTTAACATTTCAGTCCATTCACTTTTTAACATAAAAATAGGACAAATATTCAATTGCTCTTCTCAATTTAACAATCCTGAAAAAGACTGGAAGATACTCTACAATATTCTATTTACATAAAAATAGACCCGTATTGTTAATGCAAATCTATCATTAGAAGTTACCCAGTGTTAAGTTATTGTATTGTACTATGTATATACATACATATATATAGATAGATATATAGCTATAAAAATTATTTATCATTCCAGTGGGCTACAATAGTTGGAAAGAATGACATCTTGACTTACTAGTTCATTCCTTAAAGTTAGGACTATTCATTTTATTTACCTACACAGATGTTTCTGTTGCGATGCAGCTGGCCTCACCCTGGTCCCTGTGAAGTCACTGGCAATGCCGCATCTGGCAGCCATGGGAGAGGAACGGACCTTAGCATAAGGCCTGATCTAACAGTTCCAGAGTCATGGAAGTGACTGTTTCCATTAACTATACTGGGCTGTAAATCAGACTAACAGATCTTCTGAAACCTCATATGCCAATTAAATAGAGAGAAGAATACATTAGGGTTTCCCTTTGAGGAATGGAGTATCTCTACCTGCTGCAAATAATTTTTTTTTTCCAAGTCGAAGCAGAACATTCAAGTTAGTTTGGAAGCGAAGCAAAAATTGCCGCAAACATGTGCAGGTTAAGCAGCTGGTAAGATTCTTCTTGCAGTGTCCGCTTACTGAATACTTGCATTCAACCAGCCTTATAAAACCTCAAGACCGTATCTTTCCTCACTCTTCTTTTTAAATAGAGCGGCACCCAGACACAGACGACACGACTGCCCTTGAACTGGGTTTACACGGGTTTGGTACGCTGCGAGGGAGCCTGACTCAGACTACCCTGCTCTCGCTTACCCATGCCTCTTCTTCGGGGACGCGCAGAGACGCTGCTCTGCCTCAGCTGGCAGGGCGAAGCCTTGCTGCCCAGTTTGCTGCCAGCAGCCGCTGCCCGCGCTCCCACCGCCGGCTACAGTTACTGGCCCTCTCAGCTCTGCTGTCACACGTACTGCTTCCTGACCATCTTCTGTCAAAGATACTGCTTTTCCCCTAGACACCTACTCTATGAAAAATCTGCTTTTCGAAAATATACTTTCTTTTTGAAAAAGAAGACGTTTGACAGCCATGTGATGGAGGACCTGCAGAGGGAGATGGGAAGCAGCCCTGAGAGGGCAGTGACTGCCGGCAACAAACATGCGACGGCACCGAACAACTGCAGGCAAGCTCAGGGCAGCAGCGGCACCAGCTTCCTAAGAAGCATTCCTTCATGAGCTGCAGGTCACATTTTTACATCCAAAAAAGAATTCTGTGGTGTTCAGAGGCTGGCAGGCAGGCCTAGCTCCTTCTGCTCTTAGTGCTATGGTGTTTATTATATTTAAATATTTCTATGATGCTTAAATTGTGGGTAAGCCTACAACGGGCACTGTGCCATCATGTGTAGGCAGTGCAATGCTGACTGCAGAACACCTACGCCATGTGGCTTTTTGCTTCCTACCTCAGCCTGCCGAATGTTCCGTTATAAAAAGAAGGGATCACAGACACTTCTAAATCTTTTTTAACGGATCAGAAAAATACTCCGCATCTCATTTCCAAGCAGAACCTATGGACATGCAACAGAAGGGCAAAAATGAACCTCCTGGCAGCGGAGAGCACAAGGAGCAATCAGCAGGATAAAATACAGACAGACGTGAGTTGCAGCCCAAGTTTTAGTGGCAGGGGTTTTAAGAGATGAGGCAAATTTGGCCAAATCTGCTTGAAATGGTGAAATGTATTACTGCTGTTTCGCACCATTGTCCACATACTGTGTACAAACTGATGATCTGCGCACAGACAAATCTACGTACAGGTATATCATGGAAAAAGAACCTCCCAGAAGAGGTTTTTAACCTCTGCCAGAATTTCACTGAAAATAGTACCGCTCTAGAATTCTCTGTATTGGGTTAAATTATGCTAGAAATGCTCTTGGCCTGCTGTTTTTAGACCAGTAACTCTGAAAGCATTATTTCATTCTTTATTCTGTAACATTTTCCAGAGCTACCTCTGTGTAATAACCAGCTGCTTGAATGCAGAAAGGAAACTCACCTTTGGCTTTGTCAAAGTCCAAATTTGTGCAGACAATTGGAAATGGGAGGAAGCTACACAATCACTTCTTTTTTCTTAATTGGACCCTAGTAATGATACTGTAAAAAAAAGCAGGAATTCTAAGTGAAGAAGGATTTTTACTGTCACAATTTAAAAATGTCATTATCGTGAAGCAATTTTGTGATGGCACATGTAATTAATTTTAATCTACATTTCACGGACTGTTCTTGATGTTCTCACTTGAATGGCGTTTCACATGTCAGAACAGACAGCCATTGCACCCACGTGCACTAAGGAGTGAAAGACATGACAAATCACCTAAATAACTTCAAAGCTCCAACTTTTCACAACCGATGCCGCCATTGCCAGGTCCGGCATCCAAGCAGCAGGTCAGGCACTTGAAAGTAAGACACGATGGCGTGCACAACCGCAGTCGTTAAAGCACACCTTATCCTTGCCCACAAGGAGAACTGTTAGCTGTTCTGCCACCAGCAGTCTAACCTCTGTCTAGCAAACGTGGCAACGCGGTTACAGGCTGCAGGTGTGTGTTTTGGATGTTTTTATCCAACGTGTTGTATAAGCCTGTTCTGAAGAGGAGAGCAGCCAGCTTTTTCAAATGAGCTCCAAACTATCTGGATGGGTTTTCTGCAGAACTCAGCTCACTGTGTGTGCTGAGCTTTCTAGGAAATCTGTTCTTATTTAGCTTGGATCCACGTGTACCTGTGTATGGTCCCCCTCTGTAAATGCCTGGAGCACTCCTTGCACCCACGTAGCTGTGCTGCTAGTAAACCAAAGCAGGAAAGCAAGTAGTAAAAAAGCTTCATGGTGATGCAGCACCGTTTGCTCCTTCAGTTTTACGCAGGTGTGACATCTCTGACGCCACAGAAGGCATAAAACAGGAATCCTAACATAAAGAAGCAGATCCTCCAGCATGCATTAAGGCACAAGCACAACAAAGTCTTTTCAGCACATAGGCTGTATACATCAATCAACGCCAATTCCAATCTCAGGGTGCTTCCTCATGACCAGAAAATAGGCTCTAACGGTGACAACTCCCAACCATTTCTAGCAATTCCTTCTGAAATTCTGAAAGCAGTTCACCAAGAGGTCTTCAAGACTCTTGTGGACAGACATGAAAACTCAGAAATGGATCTGGCTGTGCCGTTAAACACACGCCCTGTTGTTGCTGCACTAGGAATCTGGCTCAGTATTCTGCCAGCTCAGATGCTCCAGACCTGTCCCATGTCACCGAGAGCTTTACCACTGACTTCAGGAGTACCGGCTTTTCACCTTTTCCTTTCAGCCACTGCTACCTCACAGGCTTCTTTTCTTGTTATTTTGTACTCCCGCTAACTTTGTGCTTTTTTATTAGTCCTTTTCCTATTTTTGCCCTTGTATCAATCAGATTGTAAGTCACACCAGGCCACCCAAGCAGTGTGACATTTTGAAGAGTAATTGAAGAGCAACAGGCAGTCCCCCCTTACATGGACCTTTTTCCATTTATTTACATTTACGTATTTATTCGTAATTTAGATTTGGCCTGAAAACTCCGTGAGAGACGGGATTAAAAGGAATGAAGAGCTAAAAAAAGCCTGTATGGAGCTCTGGAAAAAGCCAATCATAAACAGGGTTGGGGTAGCGAAGCAGAGCCCAGATTGTCATTAGTTACAACAATTATACCACACTGAGATGTTAAACAGTTTATGACTGTTAGAAACCCTTAACTGCTGTAAGAAGCCAATCATCAGTACAAGGTAGTGGTTTTTGTAGGCAGGCAATCGGGATATATTGTATGAATCTACATCTTAACTTAGGATGAGAGACTTACTCTACTGCTTAGTTAACCCCACAGTCACCTGACAAAACAAAGACATTTACAGATTTCTAAGTCCTATTATAAAACTAGCTCAAATCTGTAAAATGCAAGAAGTCCTTATTAATCCGTAGCAGACAGTATTCACAGCCCACACCCTTTTTCCTCTGCCACCAACCTCAGTGTTGTGCTCATACAATGCTCATTTATCATACTGCAAATATGCAAGTAATTAGAGAAGTATTCCCAAGCTGTAGTGACACAGATACGACACCTTTAAAAATGACACACGCAAAATACCTCCAGAATTTAAAGTTTTGTTCAGAATCAATCTGGGAAAAACCAGAGGACTGGATATTGATTTCATATTTCTATGTCACTAACTGACACAGGCCTCAAGCTGTGGGTTAGGCTGTGATGCCTGAAGGAGGCATCCCTGTCAGCATGGCTGTAGTGGGAGCAGGAGTAGCATAAGCACAGAACCCAGATGGCTCAGAGAACCCAGTGAACCTTCTCTGTTCTGTTAAATACTTTCTGCTTTGCAAGAGAAGTTATTCAGAAAACGAGTCAAAAAGCTAACAAAAATAAGGCAAAAAAATTAATTTATATATATATATACATATATATATACACATATGTATGTATCTAGGAAAACAATCTATTTGCATCTTTTCACATACAATAACTTACTACCGCATTAGAAATATACTCTGGGTAACATCAATGGGCCAAATTCACCTCCCTTACCTTCCGTAGTGTTGCACCTGCATACAGCAACGATGGATCTGACACTTGGTCCTTCTTGATGACAGTACTACATCAAACGCAGTATCAGAGAATATCCACTGAATGTCAGATATTACACCATTATGAAACAGAGTATCTGCTTGCTTTTTATATTACAGTAAGTAGACTTTATTGCTTCTAATGACCAGAAGGTACCCTATGAAGACAGCATAGATGTTGATAGCACTTTCCATATACTGTATTATGGATCTTGGAACACTGAGGTTGGCAGATCACAATCGTTAAGTTATTTTTCTTCTTTATTTGCTGTTTGCATTTTGATTTTGCTTTGCTGAACACACATGCAACTAGTGGATTTAACTCTGTGCCAGAAGTGATATGTCAAAAACATTTACGAAAACTTACTGTTTTGCTTTGTTTTACCGAAGTCAAGCATGAGTGGCATGCAGTAGATAACAAGGAAAAGCAAAAGGACGTCCATTTCCAAAGGATTTATAATCACCATGCATATGTAAAATGTCTCTTACAAAAATTGTTAACATTTGTTAAAAGTGTGCCTTTTTGCCTGTTTTTATACAAGTGTACATGCAATTACCTGTTCAAGCTAGAACTATTTACAAAATTTCATAATACAACTTTTAAAGTGAATAATACATGAAAGGCCAATGTTTTCTGTGGTTTCGTAACACTGTACAAGATTAAAAATAAATAAGGCATTATAATACAGGTTTATCACAAATTAAAAAATGTTGGTTTTCACTGTAATACAAAACTCTAACTTGAAAGAACGTTATGGCTAAATAGTCCTCCTGCCTGGACAGAACACATACAGAATTTGGACTTGCTGATGTAAAGAAAACTCTTTGTTTCTGCTACAAGCAGGAATTCAATGCATGAAAATGATTCACGCTACTCGCTAACGCGTTCAGACTCCTCAAAGCACTGAAATGGCACAGGTCATACATTGTTTCCCTTCGAACAGTGACTCCCAAGTACTTTCTTTTGCCTTATGGATAAATCACAGGCAAAAATGTGACAGCGATTTAGGCGCGTGACCTACTTTCAGTTACAGCGTTGTAAAATACTCAGTTCAGTACCAACGCGAGACATTGCTGTAACCCAAACAGGACTTGGCCTACAGAAGCTCAGTTCCTGACCTTCATAAGCACGCTAAACTCCTGATGATTTCTGCAGGCCTGCGATGCAGATTCAGCCCTAACGAGCTGAAGCTTTTGGCTCTCAGTCTCACCTAGAGAAAGCAAGGGAGAATTTGCGCGTGTTTTAGTGGAGACAAGGGAGTGCGACTTGCCAGAGCGGGAAGCAGCTACAAAACCCAATGCATTTTACAGGCTGGATAAAACAGCTTTCTAGTCAATGCAAATGGAAAATGTTTGGAAATATCTAGCCAGTAATTTGACTGAATGCCAGTTCGTAATCTCACCAGAGTATAATAATTAAAAAATCTCTTAAAGATAAAGGTAGCATAGGAACACTTAGAAATTAGCTCCCAAGACGGTGAAGTCTGAAGATCTCTGATACTTATCTCCTTATATAAAGAAGGAAAGACTTCAATTATTACTATTACCTGAAAGAGAAAACGTGCAAACCGATGTGAAATATTGTGCTTGCTATTGACAAATATCGACACGCCAAAACGGCATCACTTTGCTGTAGGGCTCGTCTCTGCTAATTGTTTCCAGCTAACAGCTGCACAGAAGGGCGAACAGAAGTGCAGGAGGCTATTCTGCCCACAGTGCAACCATCCCCAGTTAAAGGCGAGGGACTTCTGGGTACTGTGGGGCAGAAATGACTCCTTGCTGGGGCTACAGCACGGTCACCCAGGAATAAGTTGCAGAGCTTGGCCAGAAAACTAATCAATGCAGGATAGGGAATACAACTGCATGCATTAAGGTGGACACAACCCAAATCCCACAGAAATCCAAGAAAATCTTTCTGATGATTTTCAGTGATATGGGAGTGGGCCATGTATTATCTTCAGCCAATTGCCAATAAAAATTTGATGACAAGCTTCTCTGATTTGGCAGAAAATGCGCATTTGTGGCGTTATCAGAACTACTACTTCTTTCCATGTATAAAATGCACCGAACTCACAAAAAAATGCAGAAGAGCAGAGAGATTAAATCTCTCATTTAAAGCTATCACGAGAGACGAAATCAAACAAATCTACACAAAAAAGAAAAACGGGGGAAAATGATATGAATAGGGAGGGAAAGCATGAAGGCAAGAGCACAGCTTCATTACATCGTGATTTCGATGGGCATTTAGTTTTCCCTGTTGGAATGGCTGCTGAACGCTGCCTGCCATATTCACATGGCTTTTTACTAATTGGTGTCTTGGCTAAACTTTCTTCATGATTCCGTACTGCTCAGTCCAGGACTACAAAGGGCTCTGAGCAACCAGGTCTAGTTAAAGATGTCCCTGCTCACTGCAGGGGGGTTGAGCCAGGTGACCTCTAAAGGTCCGTTCCAACCCAATGCATTCTGTGATTCGATGATTCTATGATTCTACATAGAAAAATATAGTTTTCCCCATAGTAAAACCCAGCAACAACAACCACAACAAAACCCCCAAAATTGTTAATGCTAGGACTCACAGAAAGTCTGGAAGTTGACTCCAAACACCCCGCCATTGACGCTGTGACCTAGCACACACACACTGGAATGGCTGCAGCACCAAGCAGTCACCCTGGTCCACTCAGCGGCTCGGGAGGCACAGACCTCCTGCAAAGGGGCCGAATGAGAAGCTGACGATGGACTGTGCCTGTCTGGTCCTTTCCATTCAACCTGGAAAGCGTTCTTACAAAAGTCACATACCTTGTTTGACTGTTGGAGAGGAGGATCAGGCTTAGAAAAAGATTGGAGTAATTCTGCTAGCACCTGCTGATCTTTCAACGCATGAAAATGAATAGACCAAATTTACCTTGCTACATGATCTTCCACTAGTGTTACTGCAGGACCAGGCTGGGAATGAGCCTGGGAATGAGAACAGTCTCAAAAATATTAGCACAGAGGAGAATGAATTTCTGCACACTGTCCATTTAATGATAAAAGAAACAATGGCAATACGCTTCTATCTTGGAGCTATTAAAGAAGTAACAAAGGAATAATTTCACTACAAGCTTTTGGGGTGGGTCAATGGCTGTATTTGGTTTATGTGTTCACATACTATTAGATCTACTGCTAGAATCTGAAGACACTTTTAATAACAGTACATGTAAAAATAAATTTTTATTATTATTGGTGAAATTATACCAAGTTCACTGATTCAAAAATTGTATAAAAATTGGGCTCTTTGTGAGTGGAGCTGAACGATTAACGCTATTGCACATAATGCTTTTCAATTTGGTTAAATATTAACTTCTCTGTGTGATGATTTAGTTCTTACAAACCTATTAGAAACCACAAATATGCAGTGTGTTTTACACGGATACCACTTATTCAGTTTAATAATGTAAATTTTTGTTCTTTTAAATTTGTTTTATCTACATGTGTTTATTTAAATAGCTTTGAATGCCTCAAAATCAGAATTAAATTATTCTAGAAGAATACCTGTGAGCCGGATAGCTGTTAGGGCAATCAAGCAATGCGGTGACTTTCCACAGATCAGCCAGGGCACGTACACCTAGCACAGCAATTCTCACTTCAATCACGACACTTCTTTCGTCAGCTGCTGGAGACCACGGGGGTACCACAGCAGCCTGATATGTCTACAGTGAGGAGGGAAACTCCTGCCACATTCCTTTAACCATGTGCATCTGTCGGCAGAGTGTTTGTCCATACACTTCTAACACAAACAGGGACTGCTCCAAAGCAAATGCCGATTGCACGAGAATCGCTCAGAATCTTCTCTCCACTGAAATAAGCAATAAAATCAGCCCACTAAAGGGAAATGTAACATCTAGTACACCCAAGTTTTCTGCTGTACAAGCTAGACAACTTCTGCAGTCTTGGGTGGGTTTTTTGGGTTTGGTTGGTTGTTGTTGTGGTTGTTTTTTCTTAGTTGAAAGGAAGCTTTGCACTTTTTTAGACAACGCAAAGTTTAGCTTCTCATTTGGAAAGCGCTGTGGCTGGTTAGCTTGTACATCCCCACCAGGACAGCCTGGCCCCTGTCCCTGGAACGCAGGATGACCCCCAGCTGCCCCCACCCGGAGTATGGAGCTGCACTCCTCACCTCCAGACCAGCGGTTCGAGTCGAAACCACGAACAATAGGATGTGGGCTGCGTGAAAGGAAAAAGCACTCCAAGCATGTTCCCTTTTCTGCAGATGACGAGCAGGCCCCCCTCTCCTGGCACGTTTACCACTGTGCTCCTCATTTGGGCAAAGTTTGACTGTGCTTGTTTCTCAGAATTATAGCTTTCTATAATTGTACAGCTGTGAAGAGTGAGCCTGGGTAGAATCAAGATATAATAAAACTGTGGCATCTATTTAAAAATCAATGAAGATGACAGACTATGCTGGCAAACAGACAAATGTCACAAAGCTAGCAACAGTATGTTTGTCACCAGCACAGGACTCATCTCTGAGCTGTTTAGAAAGGTAAAGCTAAATCCTGGAACCGAGCCACAGGACCTGTGCTGTTTGTAAAAGCCTGAAATAAAAGACCCAACAATGCTGGCTATGACAGAAAGAGAAATCTCTTTGCTATGTCACTGCAGGTGGATGCCTAAATAAATACATATTTTTATGTTTATTTCTATAAATCTCTATGAAGTCTACACAGGACTGTTTGTATATGTGCATATATACATTAAAACATATATATATACACACACACATAAATAACTGCTTGCCTTCTGCTCTTCTATAAAATCCGCACTGTACATACGGGAATGTTTTTATATTGCATAAGCATATTGCTGTGCTTGATGGGTGGGTCCTCTGTCTTGCACAGAGTCAAACGACCTGTGAAGAGGCAGCAACTTCGAAACTCTACCACCCCTTTTTTTTTTTTTTTAGTGGAAAGAATAGATGTTGTTCTTCTGCCAAACCTTTAAGCTCTGTGGTTTATCTACTTCATATCCTGGTCTTACAGTTTGAATTGGAATTTTTTGGAAGTTTTTGGAGCACGTACAGAGAATTTTAAAAAATACATAGGGTTTAGCAATTAGCTGAATCCAGCCTTCATTAATCTGCCATTGACAGTACAATGAACACTGTTCTCATTGCTTTAACTCATGCACAGTTTCTCTGACTCTTGCTGTAGCCCTGGAAAGTCTTCAGCTGCACCACACTCCATAGTTAAAGGCAGCTTTGCTAACCCCAGACCCAACAATGCTGGCTATGACAGAAAGAGAAATCTCTTTGCTATGTCACTGCAGGTGGATGCCTAAATAAATACATATTTTTATGTTTATTTCTATAAATCTCTATGAAGTCTACACAGGACTGTTTGTATATGTGCATATATAGATTAAAACATATATATACACACACACACACATAAATAATTGCTTGCATGTTTATCTCTTTTTTTTCATTTACCCTTTAAAAATGCCAAGAAAATACTCCTTATTTCCAGAAAATCAGGTTTTGACTTTTCCTAACAGAATTGCTAGCCCTTATATGTTCCATCCCAAGAGTTCGTTACACAGTCCCCAAGTTCTCTTTGGTTGGGCTGTAGTGGTCCTTGGTTAATGCCATGGCCTATGACTTCTCATCTCTTGGTAACAATTCAGGAAACCATTGCTCTCCAGGTTCACTGCAAATGGCACAACCAAACCTCCTTTGCTCTACGCCTCCTTCACAGCTGGCACAGAAGGAAGATAATGCAGGGTTTGATTTGTGTGAGTGGCAGACGCTTGACCTGCTCCGAGCCCAGGTTTTACAGTAAAGCTAGCAACTGAGGACACCGACGGACAGCTGGTGCCCAGTTTTGTCTGAATGTTTGCTCTCCCGTAAGGGTACATTTTCCGCTCTAAGTTTAAAGACCGTGTTTGTGAATTATTTCCATCGGCCTTTCCTTCCAGGAAATAGGTCAACATTTCGCCTTTTCCCTTTACACTGACTTTACCCCTGCACACGAATTCATAACTGCACCTTTTTAATATCCGCTGAACTTCTTCTGTCACCTGAAGACAGAGAAAAAAGAACTATCAGTTTTTCCTGTTCATGTAAGGTTAATCCTAGAACTGCCCACCCTTCCCCATTTTGCTTCTCTTTCATGAAATATCCGTAAGCAGAACGAATTCGCACCTACTGCTGCTCTCTGGCTCACTTAGAATTTTCTTAAGGAATTAAAAATCACTGACCAAACTGTAATCTGCGAATCAGAACTTCTGGTTTTGAGCTGAATAACTACACAGCCAGATTAAGCTCCGTCCAACAGAAATGTGTAACCAAATTGTCCACTGTTGTAAGCTGGATCAGTTCCAGTGATGTTAATTTGCTCCAGAAAAACTTCTGATCTCTGGAGGCTAGACAGGTATTTTGGATAAAGGAATGCAAGAGTTTACTGAGGCTTTGAGAGTCACAGTACAGCTTCTAGCCAAGCTCTATTAGAACAATGTTCTCTGTCTGTGTAGCCACTCTGATCCAAAGTATACATGGAATTTTTAAAGCTACACAAAATGCAGCAGCATGCAAATGGACATAGATCCTTTCCTTGTAGTCCTTATTCAGTCAAAATCCCTACAGCACAAGGACTGGCCCATGCAGTGTTGGCATTCCCAGGCTTGCCTCTGACTGTGTGCAACGCAGCAGAGAACTCTTTCTTCTGATGGGAAATGATTTAACTGAGGATTTCGTTGTCTCCAAGTAGTGAAGCATATATAATGGAAAGCAACTACACTTCTGATGCTTGAATCATCTGGAGAATGTTGCCCTTTTCATAAGAACCACAAGATCACCTAAGGCTGAGTTTTTTAAGTGGTCTTGGAAACAACCACATGTAAACCAGGAGGTATGTAAAGTTTGCAGAATTGTCTCAGAATGCACTCACCTGAATTTTCCCCTGCACTCCAGTACTGTCCATCCGGCTGGCAACATTTACCGTGTTCCCCCAGATATCATACTGTGGTCTTCTGGCTCCAATGACTCCAGCCACTACTGGCCCAACGTTAATACCTAAAATCAAAACAATGAGTTTGGCTTCAAATACCACAGCATATTATCCAAGGGATACATGAATCCTGCAAAATAGATTTCATACAAGTGCCTAAGAATTTTTGTCATCATAGGACATAATATATGTTAAAATAATGCCAACTGGACTTCCGTATTTGTAAGAGGTTTAGAAACCAAACAGACATATATAGAGATACCTTATTGGAAATGAAATATGACAGAACACATAAAATTTTGGCTGCTCTGTGGGTTTTCTTGTTTTGTTTATTTTAAGAAAAGAAGAAAAGCAGTGGTAGTACAGAGTCTAGCTGTAGAACAATTCAGGAAAACCATTAAAAGATCTTTATTTGTTTGCTACGACTTCCACTGTGGTTGCTTACATAAAGTCTTAAAGTTTTCCAAGTGGAACAGAAATGGTGGCCTGGAAGACACGAGGGATGCGGTAAGGGAAGCCTGTCACATTGGTTGCCAGTACTAGACAACTCCCATGAGGGAGTCGTTGGAAGAAGACAAGAGTAAATGAAAATGGCTCAGGCATCTTTTCTGGGAAGCCATGGGGCTTGAATCCATATTTCTGACTGATTTTGAATGCTGTTTGGAAGATAAAAGAGGATGTTCCTTCTTCTGAGTGCCCCGAAGAGCTGCAGATGCTAAACCCCGCAAGAGGTTCTGTGCAGGGGCTTTTCCAGGCAAGTTATGCAAAAGAATGGGGGTTAGGTATTTGTCTTCTGCTGCTCTGTGAACCTGGAAAGACCAGTTATAATGGAGTTCAAAGAGAATTTGGGGTTTATAGTTATTAGGATGTACAGGAGGGCAAAGATGTATAACTCTCCTATTGCTACCCTTGAAGTCTTTCGTCTCTCTCAGTCTTCTGCTGCTAGCAACCTCATTTGTCCAGCCCATTCTCACAATTCACCATGAAAATATATGAAGAAAGAAGCTGGAGAAAACTGTCTGTGTTAGAATATGCAATGAAATGAGAAGAGCAGTGGAAGTACCATTGGAGAGGAGCAGAAGGAAGGGAAGAGGGGAACTTGCTCTCCAAGAAGGCTGGGAGAAAGGACTCTGGAAGGAAAGACATGTAGTAATATGGAAAGGATTGCCTGGGAAGGTTCGTGTTGCGAAGAGCAGAGGATTTGATTTGTTGGAGAAAATAGAAGTGGTTGAGGTGATTTGGCATCTGTGGACAAAAAGCTCCCATCACACTTTTAATGCCAACAAAGCTTTTGCAGATGAAACTTAATAGTTAAGTACAGTCAAACCCAGTTTTCAGCAGTTTAGCAATGCAAAGCAGTGCACACAAGACTGTGTACACTAATAACACTGTATAAAGTTATTGGTGCAGTTTCCTTTTAGTGGTGTGTAGATTCAGTAAACACATTGGAATTGGACACAGTTATAATTCCTTAATACTGATGCTCAACACCCAGCCTGCGCACCTTCTACATGGATGTGGCTCTCCCGCTGAAGGAGGCTTTACAATTTCAATCACAAATGCAGGACAGGTAATCCTCTGCAGACAGCACAGGGAAAGCCAACAAACAACAACGTTCTGCTTGTGTGAGAATTGCAGAAATGTGACTTACCAACTCGTAGGACAAAGTCGTTGTAAGACTGATAGTTGATTTCATCAAGAACGTCAAACATCTCTATTGCAAAATCTGCCAGTGTACTCAGATGGGAATAAATTGATTTCTTAGCCTAGAAAAAAAATAGTATTGCACATTAGATTTGTATGGTACTGAGAGGCAGGTGAAATACCAAAGCAAAAAACAATGAAAAGCCCAGACAGGATGGCTTCAGAAAAGAATCTAACCCATTTTGCTGTTTGTGAAAAGAAACTTTTGATGGTGGCTACAGTACATGCATTCTTTTCTCAAGCACTGAATTATTACTATTTTTTTTTCTTCTCTCTCTTTTTTGATTTCTGGGAAGAATAAAGTTCCCATGGTAAAGCGGTTCTGTTGCTAGAGAGCTGCAGATGTTTGTTGTGAGCATGGAATATAACCTGCTTTCTTACAAAACTGCTTTGGCTGATGATTATTAATAACTATAGTTTCTGCCCTCTTCTCCCTTTGGGGCTTTTGCTAGCTCCCAGCTCCATGGGTGCATACTGTTCCCACTGACAACATTCATGTTAGGTTTCATCCTGCAATACGCAGAACACCCCTATTTTCTTTCCTTTCCAGGCAAGCTAAAGTGAGTTGCTCTAAAACGTATCTAAATGAACTAAAGCAAACGAACCAGAAGGGATCAAATGAAATGCTGAAGCATCAACTTGCAAAAAAACCCCGAAAACATAAGAAAAAATGTTTACAGTTGTAGTCCAATTAAGCTATGGACCTCATTTTCAGAGGATATTGTGGATTCCAAAAGTTAGCTAGCTTCAAACATAAGTACTCCAGCTCCTGGAAGAAATATTTGCTACAAAGTAGTAAAAAGATTCTGTAGCTCTAGAATTTCTCAAGGAGCGTATCATTAGGAAGTGAAAAAGAGAGGTCTGCATGTTTGTCCTGTAGCTGATGCCCTTCCCCCAGGATCTACCGCTGGCTAGTTAAAGACAGGTTACTAGAGCAGACCTTGGACCTGACTCAGTATGGTTACTCTTATGTTGTGCTTTTATCTGAATAATAATTATGAATTCGTGAACAGATTTGCAAAGTGAAAGTAGGCTAAAGGTAGGATGTGGTGAAAGAAATGCAGGGTCAGTGGCAGCCTAGCTTCAGTAGGGTGTTGCACAACAGGGCTGTGGCAGCTGGCGTGAGATGAGAGCTCACAAGGTTTTTGTAATGATAGTGAGATTTTATTATTTGAGTACTTGACAGTGGCCGAGAAACCTGAGCAACGCGTTGCTATTTGCTTTATTCGCCTCAGTCTGAAGGAGCTCCTTCGTGTGGCCGGGAAATTTACAAAAATTACAGCAAAGTGCTAACAAAAAACTACCAAAGTCATCCTTGGGCCAGTCCCAGTTTTCAGGAAGGATATTTTTATCTACCTGCCTGGATCTCTGCCGTTCTGCTTCTTGCAATGTCAGGTAGCTCTACTCTTTTCCAGCCTCAACAAGACAAAGGAAGAACAAGAATTCAGTCTAAAAAGCCAATGGCTACACTTCCAACCAGAGAAGGAGAAGAATACTGAATGTCTGGAGGAGGGAGGGAGGACTGTATAGTTTTATTTAATCCTCTAATCATCTTCATATTCCTTCTTCTTCCATTTCTTTGTTGCCCGATGAATGCTTTGATTTCCTGCAATACCCCTCAGGGTCGCAGGAGAGAAGCCTGGTGACAAATACTAGATGTGCTGCAGCTGACAGAGGTCTCTCAAAAGGATTACTGACACACTCTTTTCACCCTGCACTGAAGAACACCACAAAGTTAGGACCCTGGTGAAGTCAGGACCCTGGTGAAATCACAGACGTAATTTCAAAGGACTCTACACACACAATGAACTTACATTGTGCAAAAGATCTACAAAGAGCTTGTTTTGTGTGCTGCCCTGATGGTGTAACTGGCAAGCAATTATTTATTTAAACATCAGAGGAATAGTTACTGGAAAGTCTGCCCAGATGATCACAGCAAAACCTCTCTGACAGAGGCAACGTGCGTTTACTATAGTCCCCTGATGAAGTCAAGCTGCAGAAACAACAGTTCCGTAAAATATGACATTTAAATATTTAACTGCATCAGAGTACTGGGTTCTTCTGTGTGTAAATATCCTCAGTCAAAAGCACAGTCAACCCCATCCACTGCTTTCTGGTCCGGTCCAAATCCGAGTATGAAATTGGTGGCTCACAATAAAAGGCTGTGCCAGATTTTCTGATGAAGCTGAGACACCCCTGGCAGAGGAGAGACCAGAAGCACTTGAGTCTCTTATGGCTCCCCACGGATACATATGACACCGTAGGGCAGGCCAGGGACAGCTGGCACTGATCGTCCGTGCATGATGGGCTACCCAGGACCATTGGACTCCTAACACATAGTTGCATGCTGAAGACCTAGTGGGAAACTGCCAAGAGGATGTGAATAATTTCTACTTGTTTGCATCACATGAGCAGTGGGAAAAGATCACAGAAGAGCTGACAGCCCAAGTTAAAGTAAAAAATACTGTGTTTCATACAAGATCTTTAGGTTTTCTGGAATACAGAATGTGAAATAAATTCTACGTGTACAGAAAAGACTAAAATTTGCCCCAAGATTTCAGAGAAAGGCAGAGTCCTTTACAAGACCTCTGCAGTGATTTAAAATGCATTACTATCATAAGCTCAGAGCGGTATCTTCAGTACTGGACTAACTCAGCTGACCCTTCAGTTAGTAACTATAAAACACTAGAGATAAACACGTTTAGGTTTTGGAACATATGCTGCCAAAGTTACCCAATAACACACTTGTTTTCAGGATTGTAGTTCAAAGAGCATTTATAGCAGACACAAGTATGCCACTGCCTGTTTGCCTGAGATCGCACTGAACAAAATTCAAAGGATCATTTTTCTGCCTGTCTCGGGACCCCAGAGTCAAACATTTCAGCATAAACAGAGTTTTAAAAATACCTTTTTGTAATGTGTAGATTTCTAGGAATGATACAAAGGAAAGCATCAGTTGTAAATACCCTGCAAACCAGAAAATTAGTTGCATGTGATATGCTCCAACATGATTCTAACAGTTTATTTCAATGTGGACTTGTTTTTTATTTACTCAACAAGGATAATTGTTGCTGGAAAGTTCACAGGCCATCTTCTGGCCCTTTTTGCTTTTGTCCTTTAATCTGGTGTCACTTTGCAATGCCAAACCATATGCACGAGTGTACCTCTACAACATATGTACACGCATGTCATAACAGGGGAGACGTGTCTGGAAATTCTGGCCCAAGTAGATGCATGGATTGCTTTCATTTTCATTATATTCCTTGTATCATTAATTTTTCATAAAATAATTTTATCAGCATAATTATTAATGTGCATAGTACTCTCTATGCAATCTCTATTCAGCATACTGTCCTCAGGGTTCTCTGCTTTTCCAGATGCTGCACGCAAATCTAGGAGACCTCTGTCCCATGACACAAACTTCTGGTGAGAAACACACTCAGGATACAGGAGCAGAACTGTGCCCCAGATCTAGTGGGTCTGAAATTACTTCAACTTCTCTTACCGCGGAGTAATTAAAGGGGTAAAAAGAATGCTAGCAGTAGCGATGACGAGGAGCTGATTTGGAGGGACCAGGGTAAAGTGCAGCAATGTACCTATCACTAAGTTCTTGTCCATGATGAGGGTTAGGAGAGGCTGTTTTGATTGTAGGTTGCACCCAGATTTCAATATAAAAAAGAAAAAAAACAATCACATTTTAATATTCTTGTGTTAGTTTTGTAGCAATTCATTACACCTAGAGTCTCCTCTTCCCTGCATCTTACAAGGTGATCCAAGCTACCAGGTTTAAAACATTGCCACTCTGACTTTGGAGATTTACACGCCAATTTGCAGAGAATCCAGAGCTGCAAACAACAAAATCCCAAACGAAACCACACAAGCAACTGCTAAGACATCAATTTTTCTTTTCGGGCTGCAGTTGTTGTTCATATTTCAGATTTAAATTGTCATAAAGAAGTAATACAAGTTATCTGTAATCACACAGAGTTAGTTGTGTTTCTGATGTTCCTCTGGAAACTGAAGGAGAATGGTTCCTCCACAAATGACTGTCTTGTAAAATCTTCTCACCTTAGTTCCCGAAGTAGGTACGAGTCCCACAGCTGCCATATATGTACTTCCAATTGTCTTGATCTTTTCTATGTCCTTATAATATTCTTTGTCCATAAGCTTTGTTTAAAACATAAAACTGTTAAATATTACATAATATTTTAGACAAGCAACCGTAGTCAACAGATAATATGTACAAGTTGATTAAACCGTATTATTTTTGGTAAGTTGAAACCCACTTTGAGATCACTGAAAACACTACCGTTAACTTACATTTTAATACTCTTTCTATATTAGAGGAATTTCAGGTCAGACTCTTGTGCCTAAAAGTACAAACTGGGCACTCTGGAGAAGCCCAGTGGACACCAATTGAATAGGAAATATACAGTACTGTTTAATTAGGCAGTTCAAGATACGCTGATTTGCTACAGAAAGTCTCTGTTGACAGTAATTTGGTAGAACTGATATGGTCAGAAGACAAAGTGTTTAGACCTTACCTCATCAAAATCAGCAATAATTTCATTTAACAGGCGTAAACATTCCACTCCCATATTATTGCCGTCCAATTCGATGTAGAAATCATTGAAATTTGGGATGGAAGCAAACATCACTCCCACTTGTGAATATGATTGATAATAAAGGTCCTGCAGTTCATAAGCAGATATAATTTTTATTATAAAAGATTCATCTAAACCAAGCATCATTATTATGATCTCTATTCTACTGCTAAGCAATAGCTAGGACAAAAGCCACCATTTTCGGCAGAGAGAAAGCCAGCCTTATTAATAAAATGTTGAAAGATATCTCCACTCAAAAAACAAAAGAAAATTAACACCTAAGCTATTAAACCCATTTAAAAAGAACTTAGTCTTTTCCTCTGTTTTGACATGGAAGCAGTGCGTAAAATTACTGTAGAAAGTCTTAACAGTTACAGAACTTTTACTGTATGAGAAATACAATTGCATTTTCTCAGTTTTGTTCTATAACTAAAATAGGAGACAGAACAATTTCACCCCGCAGCACAAAACCAGCCTCACTCCTTCATGTCTTTCCCTGAGTTGCAGAGTCCTGTATTCAACACTAATAACACAATGCTGTACAGTAAGCTTTCTGCTTAAGAACTTAAACGGCTCATGGAAAGTAAAAACACTTTTCTGTGGTCCAAATACATCGATCCAAATTCTCAAGAGCAGTATCATGGCCATTATGGCTACTCCAGTGCTGCAGGTATTGCAGATGCACCCGCAGGGCTCTGGTAAGGGCTTCCTGACCCACTTTATCGAATCACTGTAGCCTCTGATGTTAAAAGCCACTGTGTCTTCCTTGGGTGTGTACAATTGTCTGTTTTTAACTTTAAATGGATGGGTTTGTTAATGGCAGCGTATTTCCAGAACTAGAGCAGTTCATATGGAAGGGTCTGGCAGTTCATACGCTTCACCATTCTGAACCAAACCGAGCTCATGAAATACTGTAAGAAATCCCAATATTCTAAACTCATTGAAAAAAAAAATTATACTTGGTGGCATTAACGTTCAATGACACAACACTCCTTTATCCTGCTTTTCATTAAAATTCTTCAGAGAAGGAGTACGCTAGAGTGAAAGAAATAATCCCAATCTAATTCTTGCACACAAGTATTTACAAAACTATTCCTTTTAACATGAATGAAATTTTGTAAGTCCAAACCTTGCTTGAAAACATACAGTTGTAAGTCTTGCTTGAAAACACATAGTTGGAAGGTGACACAACCTACACAGGGTCACACACAAACAACATCACCATGTATCTAAACTTGTTTTACCATATTTCTTGGGTTAGACATAAGAAAGTGCTGTGCAACATGTGCTGGCAACAGGTTGAAGAGAATTCTTTTATTATCCAGCTTGACTCTCTCCATGTCATCTCTCTCTTCTTCTGCCTGTGGGGACAGAGGAAAAGAAAAAGCCTTCCAAAAAGCAAAAAATTAGCGGAAGCCATGAAATAGCTTCTATTAATTCATCCTTTTAAATTAAACTGAGCAAAATAATGCTTGCAAAGTAGAGTGGCAACAGTTCTCCTATACCATGCTCTTACATGATGGCAAAATCCCTTTAAGTCCTTTGCAATTCAAACTAACTTCTCTGGTCCAAGGACTACCTCCAGGGCTTCGTTAGCTAAGTGTACTGGTGTCTTCTGCAGTTCTCTGTTCTTTTAAACAGGCCCTTGATATTTCCACAGAGTAAAATAAGCTAGAATAATCCCACTTAAGTCACATTGTCCTTGGAGGCCAACTACTTCCCACGTAGGTGGAGACACTGACAGCAGTATTTGATTTACCATTCAAAAAAGAGAAGCCTGGAGAATCACCAGTGTTTAAAGCAAATCTACGTCCTTCTGCAGTAAAATGGAAACAAATCTGGCAAGACAGCAACTTCAACAGAGAAAAAAGGTTTTAAAATTGAACATCCTTACGAATGATATGCAATTAAAAAATATTTTAGCATTTCTAGAGGTGGTTTTAATTACTCTGGTATTTGTCATGAAAACGTACACAGTTCCTGCACGCAGAAACTTCTGTGCGCACAGCAAAAGCTATTCTACCATTAGTGTGAATGACAGCCTTCAGAAAGAGTGCCTGGGAGGTGACACAGCTGAGGTCCTTAGCAATCCTGGTATCTTCTTACAAGTGACTTGACTCACAGGAATCAGCGGGAGTCATGCATTAGGAAAAAATCCTAAAAATCAGACCTCTGGTTGGTAAAATACTGAATATCTAGAGATCTTCTTTGGGACTTCTAGTTTGCAAATTCCAGCCTAGTCCTTAGTAGACTCTTCTGCAAAATTACTTCTCTGGAATTTGCTCCTTGTTGTTAGAGTGACTTTTGGCCCCACATTCTGATTTCAATTAGAAAACATTTGATCAGCACCATATAATGAAGCTCACAGAAACCACAGCTTATGCTTTGCCCTTCAATCACGCTCTCAGGACTGTAACACAAATCTTCTGCCGTGATCCCAATAGGATTTTGTTTCTATAGCTACAGTCAGCAGAAGACTGGAATACCAAATTCTCAGGCATTGTTGAGAAAACTACAATCACATAAGCCACTGCAGAATGTGCTCTAACCTTTGCTGGTGTCCCTTGTGTGTCTAGAATTTGCTATCCTGATCTATGACAAAGTCCACATGCTTTTCTCACTATCCTTTCCTGTCTTAAGTAGGAGAAAACCAGTCACCTCTTGCCTTTATATAGTCCTGCAATATAATTTTCATGTCTTTTTTTTTTTTTTTTTTTTTCAGGAAGCTAATTTTTGCTTTCCATGACAAAACTTAGGAAACAAACTTTTTATTAAAATCACACAGTCCGGTTTGCCTTGCAACCTACTTCTGTATTCCTGAATTTCTTTAGAAGTAGAAAGAATGTTGAAAGAACATTGGTTTTATAAACATAACTTCTTCAGCTCCTCCTCTAATTTGTGTAATGAGAATCAGAATTTATTCCAGAGATGAAATATCAGTAAACATTAAATAACAGTTAAGCACTGCAAAAAATATACCTGAAATTTTTAATCTAAGTGAGTATCAATTTCCTGTTTGTGAGCTGTTTTCCTGACACTTTTGTTGCTGTTTAAATTTCATATGCTTTTTTCTTAAAATGACTTTCCCCTGTTTCGGTGGTGTAACTCTGTCTCTGACTTCGTTGTCTATAAACATGTGTAACGGTCTGTGTAATGGTCTCTTGCATTTAGTCTGTCTGTCGGAATTTAAATGTTCTAGTAGTAAAAATAAAAAGCTTTTTCCAGCTGAAAATCCAAACCAAGCTTACAACTCCATTTTCACGTCATACTGGAATATGTGAGATTTTACTCTGATAACAGCAAAGAGATTTGCAAACTGAATTCTTGCTCTGAACAAAAATCTATTTTGGGCTTGCTTATCCATCCCTCAATTTTTTGAATGAGAACTTTTTTGTTACTTTATTCCTAGGAATGTTTAAGGTTCTCAGTTAAGGTCTCAACACAATATGCGGCACAATAGCAGCCTAAAGAACAACACGCCTTTGGGCCAGGGCGTCGAGATTTCTGGACAAGTCAAAGTAAGCAAGCAGGGGTAGGTAAGCAGAGTAACCAGTTTGATGCACTGCATGGACAGCGATGTTGCTCAGCCACTGGCAGCTGCTGTTCATTTCTGGTCTGGAAACGTGTGATCAGATTCCTATGCTTTCCTTTGGTCCTTTTGGTCATGGACCAACGCGTTTGTTCCAGGTGATATGATTGAGCAGGTTCTTCAGTAATATGCAGCATCTCCTACCATTCTGCATGGCTCACAACAAAGGTTTCAGAGCAAGCCACGGCACAAGGACAAAGCTGCCAGCACTGAAGCAGACCCTTGCGACCTTGGTCATGTTGCTGGACTTCTATCCAGCCTTTCACACACAGAAATAAAAGACAATTCTAATATACCAATATAAAATAAATGAGAAAGGATGCTCTGCCCTGTTGGTTTTCTGGTTGTTTCCATCTGACAGAACTTTAAGGCGCGTGACGGCTTTTCTTCTCCTTTCAGTCTCACTTCAATACAATCATGAAACTACTGGGAGAGAAGTGCCAGTGACACCACTGTGTGTGTGCAGGTACAAGGGCGTGTCGTGGTTTAACCCAGCAGCCGTCAATGAAGCACCAGACAGACACTTGCTCGCTCTTCCCCTTCCTCCCAGTAGGGTGGAGAGGAGAATGGACAAAAGGCAAAACTCATCATTTGGGATAAAGACAGTTTAAAAAAACAACAAAGGAACTACTACTACCACTACTACAGTACTACTACTACTACTACTTACTACTACTACTGATAATGGATATGTGAAACAAGCTATACACAATACAGTTTTTCTCACCACCCAACGGCCAATTGCATAGCCAGTCTCCGAGCAGCGATCGCAGAACCTGTGGTTTTCCTGGAGATCACGAATTTCACAGATTTGGCCAAATTTGCGAATTTTGCAAAGCTCATCAAACTCACAGAAAAGTTTGAACTCACGGAAAAAGAGACTCCTGCCCCCTGGCCAACCCCCATTTATAAACTGAGTGTGAGGTCTATGGCATGGAGTATTTCCCCTGGCCAGCTTGGTCTACCTGCTCCCTCCCCACTCCTGCATACCTGCTCATTAGCTGAATGTGGGAGACTGGAAAAAGTTCTTCATTTCTTAGCAACAATTAAGACATCAGTGTATTATCAACGTTCTTCTCGTACTAAATACAAAACACAGCAGCTGCTGGGAGGAAAATTAACTCTAATCCACCTGAAACGAGGACAGTGTGAATATTCACAGTGATGGGACCACAGCCATGACTAAGAGGCTGAGAACTGAGCTCTCATGTGAAGAGCTAGGGGCTCAAACCAAACCACCAAACTCATGACTGAAGGGGTGGTAAAATCCTCTAAGAGCAGGGAAAGGCATCAAGGATGTCACCATTGCTAAGAAACACAACAGAATGCTACATTTCCAACACACCTAGCAAGCACATTTTCCCATATTTTGATGCAAAAATCTTAACTACCATTTTAACTCTGAGAAGGTTCAGTTGCCAGAAACGAGATGAAAGCCACAAAGGTGATGGAAGGTCCTTGAATAATAGCACGGTGGGCTATGGTAGCAAACCCTAAATAGAGACAAATTATGCAAAGAGCAGAACTAGGGGAATGTAGGTGAAGTGCTCTTCGCTTTTCATGCCCTGGCCTATTTCAGGTCAGGCACTGCCTCGCCAACAGGGAGAGAGGAGTGCCCTCTCGCCGGGTGGTTCAGGGAGACGATTGCACTGGCCATGTCTACATGGGGCAATGCAGTGTCATGAAGAATAAGCTATGTTAGCTCCGCCTGGCCTGGCCCCAGACCTAGAAGCAGAATGTTCATGGCGTTAGCACAGCACTCCTTCTGAGCTACTTAGCTGCACTGAAAAGCAAGGTCTATTAGCTCAGACCACACACTGGGTTAACACTGCTAGACTGTCGCTGGGTATCCTGGCCAGAGTCTCTGCATGAACTGTACTTACACCATCCAGACGTACCAAATGTCTGACATCCTGCCTTTATTAACTGATCTGCTCAGAATATGAACTGAAATGTATCTTCTCTGCTACTGCTGCATAGAGTTTGAGCATCCATCCTCCTGCCCTGCATTGCCTAAGGCAGGTCTCATATCTGCAGCTCCTCAGGACCTGCCTGGGGAAACAGTCAAGATCTCCTTCTGTCTCTTGCAAGGGAAGATAATGAGTGATGGTGAGGTAAAAAACAGACTTGGTCGTGCTTAGGAGTGAGGACTCTCAAACTATCCCATCACACAGCTCTACAGGGAGGGAAGTAAACCAATTACTGTTATTTTCTGGACCTTCTTCCAGCTTTCTGCTTTCTGCCCTTCAGGGAAATGTAATGAAAAATTAGTTTCCTCCTTGTTACTTATGAACTCCTAGTGCCTACTCTTTGAGTAGCCGAAATAAAAGGATGTGTAGGCATCACCCTTCCCCAGGTAAAACAGATGCTGAGAAGGGAGAAGGAGAACTTTGGGCTGGAGAAAGAAGATCAAAATAGCACATATCACAGGTATTTACATTCCCGTTGGAAATACTATCTAGACAGCTAAATAGCATCCAAACCTTCATCTGTTTGCTCCTGTTCCTATTGGTTAATTAAGGAATGCTGCCAGCACGATATTTATGCAATAGCTGCTGGCTCAGAAAAGAAGGCAGATTATTGTGAAAATAAACAACAACGAAAATACATAGGCATGAGCAACATCATTTTTCACATTCTGCGTTTCTCTTCTACCTGTTTGGTATTCATGGCAGCTCGGTCATTTTGCAGAACTTAACTGTATTTGCAGAGCTGCAGTATTTAAAAGCAGGCTTTGGTTTTGCTTCAGACCTGGTGAAAAAATTTAAAACGTTCTTTGGTACTACGGCTTTTGACATCAATGTAATTAACACCTACTGCACTTCACAAAGTCACACAGCATCCCACAGTTTTCACAATGCTGGTAACTGGTTACGCATCCTCTGTCCAGGAGATGGTCTGAGCTGCTGTATCACCTGAGCTAGAAGGCAACTGTTTAACAAGCATAAAAATGCTGTAGCAATGTCACTGACTCAGGGGTTATCACATGAAAATTCACAGTTTCAGGATACAGCTGAGAAGCAGCCAGGCAGCGATGCCGCAGAAACATCACCTCTGTACCTGAAGGTGGCACTAAACCCACAAGGAAGAGACCCACCCAACTGCTGCTATGGGGCCAGTTATCAGCGGAGTCAAATACGTATTTCTCACAAGTGTGACGGATTAGAAAAGACAGCTGAGTGATATTCCAGTATTCCCTAAAGAACGCAACAATAAGTCATATCATGGTATTATTCCTCTTTTTCTCCCCTGACAAATCCTGGGTGAGTGAGCAACTCCGTTTTTTTGGCAGTTTTAGCTTCTTCAAAAATCTATTGCCTGTGTTTATCTGCCCTTTTTTCCCCCAGTTTTGTTGAATAATTTGCGTAAGCAAAAGTGATGTTCAGTCACAAATAAGTAAAATGCTCTTATATTTGCTATTCACAGTTATTGTCGCATGAGGCACACAGAGCTACTAAACAATATTATGTAGAAAATGAAATTCTCCTCCCACTGCCTATTAAAAAAAAAAAACCCCAAACCAGGATTTTTTCTGGAAATACTGTGATATTCAGAAAGGTTAAATCTGGCACAGAAAAAAACCTAACAAAATCAACAAGAACTTATAACACCATTGACATGTGAACAGTAAGTACAAATATAAATGTTTTAACAACTTATCTTCAATCAGAAAAATGTATTTTTTCCACACAGTATACATAAATCATACTATATTAACTCTGTTCTCATTATGCAACCTAGATGCAAGAAAATTAGATTAACCTTCCTTGAAATTGTATCATTTTTCTAAATCCGTTTTTCTTATTTGACATCTGCTTTTCCTCAAAACACATTTTCTTCCCAACGTGGCAGCCAAGATCTATGGAAGTAGGTTTTCCTCAGACCTTTAGCACAGACCACTGAGCATCTATCTATATTCTGTTAATTCCAGTATACTTTCAATGTTTAAAGTATCATTTAGTTAGTATGTTGTTCATGATGAAGTAAATGAAAGTATCTTCGACACCTTTTTTATTGCAGCTTATGCCACACATGGTTTTATTCATCTGAAAACATTTTTACAGGATTAGCCCCACAACAAGCCTTACTAAAAGTATGCAAACAGAGCGCTTACAGCTTCCAGGATAGCCCCTGAGTCTGAAATTGTCCCAGTTGTAAGCCAACATCTGAGAAGCTTCCTAAAAACACATGTCGTACCATGTTGGCACATCATTCACACAGCAGCCCTGGCTACTGGGAGATGTGAGTCTTCAGCTCTAGCAGTGGTTCAGGCAATTCAGTGTTTGCACAAAGAACCAGAACACTCATTCTGGAAACCAGAAGAAAATCCCCACAGTCCATGTGCACTAAGTCAACGGTCTTTCCAAAACTTCTGCTACCAAGAATGTAACGTAGTTAAACCAACACGGCTCAATGGTAAGTAGCACTGCGGCTGTAGACCAACCAAACATGACCAAGAATGCTGTTTAACCATACACAGGTTTCCTGCAGTCCAGCAGCCAGAGAAAACTGTCACTCAGGAAGGTGGTTTTTACCCTTGTCTCCTCTTAAAGATTGTTCAACAACTACTTTGTTAACTATTCAAAGGCAGTTTTAATATATAGATATTTCCAACCAACAGTATTCCCAGAGCTTTTACTACTCAGATTTTTAGTATGCCGAAGAGCCTAATAACTACCAAGATACTGGTTTTTATACTTCTTCATTTGCATAGGTAAGCACCATAAGCACTTCTCTAACATCCATCACGACGGTACTTCTGCACGTTATGTTAATAAGCCTTTGTGTTCAGTATCATTTACAACCAACACACAGAATGGAAACCAGCACAATATTCCTTACAACATGTTATCCACTATTATTTATTGCACAGGGAATAGATATTCCATGTGGAATCAAGAAGAACACCTGTATATGCCCAGAGTGGCGGATACACCGCCAGGCTGTGCTGCCATTCAGCGTGACCTGGATAGGCTGGAGAGTTGGGCAGAGAGGAACCTGATGAGGTTCAACAAGGGCAAGGGCAGGGTCCTGCACCTGGGAAGGAACAACCCCATGCACTAGTACAGGCTGGGGCTGACCTGCTGGAGAGCAGCTCTGCGGAGAGGGACCTGGGTGTGCTGGTGGACGACAGGTTGACCATGAGCCAGCAGTGTGCCCTGGCTGCCAAGGCGGCCAATGGGATCCTTAAGAGGAGTGTGGCCAGCAGGTAGAGGGAGGTTCTCCTCCCCCTCTACACTGCCCTAGTGAGGCCCCATCTGGAGTACTGTGTCCAGTTCTGGGCTCCCCAGTTCAAGAAAGATGAAGAGCTACTGGAGAGAGTACAGCGGAGGGCTACGAGGATGATGAGGGGACTGGAGCATCTCTCCTACGAGGAGAGGCTGAGGGAGCTGGGCTTGTTCAGCCTGGAGAAGAGAAGGCTGAGAGGGGACCTTAGAAATGCTTATAAATATCTGAAGGGTGGGTATCAGGAGGATGGGGCCAGACTCTTTTCAGTGGTGCCCAGCGACAGGACAAGGGGCAATGGGCACAAACTGAAGCAGAGGAAGTTCCAGCTGAACATGAGGAAGAACTTCTTCCCTCTGAGGGTGACGGAGCCCTGGCACAGGCTGCCCAGGGAGGTTGTGGAGTCTCCTTCTCTGGAGATATTCAAGACCCGCCTGGACGCGGTCCTGTGCAGCCTGCTCTGGGTGACCCTGCTTCGGTAGGGGGTTGGACTGGGTGATCCACAGAGGTCCCTTCCAACTCCTACCATTCTGTGATTCTGTGATACTGATTTCAAGGAATGGTAATTATGTCGATCTCTAACTGCTGAATTTCCTGCCTACACTGATTTTTTTTTAATTTTGATTATTATCACATAAAGCAATCACACAGACAAGATGGTACCACATAAGTACCTAATTTGCAATTGCAAAGATCTGAAAAATTTTTAAAATGGTACCTGAAGATGCTGCTGGACATTACTGAAATTTGACAGGCATCCATATGACTTCAACCCCCCTTACTGTCCCTTGGAGTAAGTGCACAATGGTTTTAACAATACTGGTAGACGACTAGCTATTTCTGTAAAACCTGGCCCCAAGAAAACAGAAAAAGTTTATATTTCTTCCTTTACTATTGCCCAGTTGTGGTCTTTCAGCAGGCAAGCATCCTGTTAGTTTCCTGTACTTGAATTTTTAAAATGTACATTCCTTAGGGATGCACAATTCACCGTGCACGTCACAGTAGCTGGAATGATGAAAAGCATTTAAGATGCTGGAACTCACTCTTGACCTGTTGAAAAGCCACAGGACAGCAAACTAGTATCTTTCATGGCTAGGAATAACATGCAGAAGGTCTTGTACTCATGGATCATATGGCACTCACATACCTCCACCATGTGCCAACCTATATCAGGACAGCCGCTATACAGCTAGCCATGTGCTGCTCTGAGTTTCGAAGTCAGGGATTTTTTTTTTTTTTTCCACCTGAACACTACTGTTGGCACCAAAGTAAGCGGAAACTATTATCAGTTTGTCCAAAGCAAACTTCTGAGGCTGACAGGCACAACACTTATCGATACTGCAGGTCACAGAACAAAAATTAAACGAAGTGATCATGCATTGTTGACTCAGTTAAACAGCACAGAGTCCACAGAAATTATAGAACAAGATAAACTTAAATCCTAAAGAAGGTGGACATGCTCTTGGACATCAATACACACAAAAAATCCCAACAGAGTTTAAAGTTAGGTAGAAAACCTTCAAAAGTAGAAGGTAATAGAGCTAAGTCACTCCCAATTTGTTCGTTCTAGGTAACACAGTAGAGCCAGAGACGTGTTTAACCCACGTGTTCCAGTCTTGATCTTACATGTAAAAGCAAGAACTGTGATGATTTATACAGTCCTCTTAACAACATCGGTAACAGGGTACAGGTGAGAACAGGATGTGACCTCTGTGAACTACAAGAGTGTAAGAGTGTAAGGTTTATCATAAAGGCAACTTCCACATTCCACCAAAACAAACTCACGTCTCCTTCAGCTTTCTCCCTCCCTCAGGGGCCAGTGTGAAACACCTTGGAGGTGGGAACAGGACTGCTGAGAGGCGTGACAGGAGGCAGGCATTTCCTGATGCCCCTGCTTCTGGCTAATATAATTTCTGTGGGGTTTTCTGTGATTATGATAGTTACAAAATACATTTTCAAAAAGAAGCCCATGCGCTTGGTATCTAAATAAATTTCTGATCTTCCTTTGGGAAAGAGTTGCACAGTTTCATTGCATGATACGGGCATAAGTATTTCTATCATCGGCTTTATTCGCTTCTTTTCAGTTTACCTGAACATCAACTTATTTTCATCCCTTTCTGTATTACAAGATGAAAAAAACCCATGGATTTAATTTCTTTTTCTCAAGTTTATATTGCCAACAGCCAATTTCCCATGTTTGAAATTCTCTCTCTTCATAATGCACCTTAGATATAAATATATTACTTCATTAATGACGTACTGTTCTGGAACAACTACAAAGAAACAAACAAAATTCCTTCTCCAGAGCAAACGAATGTTATAGGTGTGTGGAAAGAAAGATCTGTTAGTTTTCCTCGGTAAACCCCAACAGACATGAAAAATTTTGAAAGTGTCTTAGTCCCACCACTTTGTTCTGAAACTATTTGCTAGCCAATTCAAGAAGTCAGACATCATTTTGTGTGCATAGACACGAGAAAGACAAGTCCTCTGACTTACCTGCACAGCCCAGAGGTAGTCCAGACGCAGCTTCAAGTCCACCTGTCTGGAATGCAGTGCCAAAGCACACGAAAATAGCAAAATGGCTAGTATTGGTTCATAGCCACGCATATAAAAGGAGCCACCCCTTAAAAAGAAAAGGAAAATAAATGGGTTAGTCAAGGTTTTGTAACACCTAACACCGCATCTTTTTAATATCAGATCTTTAGTTTAGGACATGTGGGTACCCCCTCATCACTAGCCTTTTCTGAAGAGGCTCATACGGGCAGGGAGATGGGTGACAGTAAATCTGATCATTGTATCACACCAACATTCAACTTCTTGAGGATTTTATAATGCTATACTATATAGGAAATATAAAAACACTCAAAAGCTTAAATGAAATTGGAATTGGTTGAGGGCTGCTGAAATATGGAAGTGATGTTTTTAACAGTGTATGATACTTAGACTGCAGTATGTTCAGCTGAGGTGTGTTAGCATAAAACTACAGAATAATGGGGAAACAGTTGCTAGTTCCCAAAAACTGATCTCTTGTTAATGGATATTACTAGATCCTACAGTTGCTGGGGGGAGAATGACTTAACTATTCTTATGCTCTACTGAGTATACAGCCCTAAGTAGCACTGTAGAGGACAATTCTCAGATGAGTGGTCAATGTTGTGACTATCTACACAGAAACACCCATTGCTTTAACTTCACAAGATACCTACCCCACCGCTTTTCTGTAACCACTGAGTTCCAGAATAACTATGTACAAAATCGTAACAAAAAGCAGGAGAATCATTTTTGGCAAGGAAGATACACGTAGAAATATTGCCAAGGTGAGAGTCCCCACTACACAGGAAAGGAAAGCATAGTGAGCTGTGTCACATGGAAGTTCATTCATTGTTTTATTTGTTCCACCAGGAGAAATGATAACTATTGAACTGCTGGAATTGGTATTCCAAACCCAAGGCATACAGCCAACCTAGAAGAGACAGGAGAGGCAAGAAGAGGAGAAAGTTAAATATGAAATAAACAGAAATGCATCTGCTATGGGGGCTGACTATAGTTCATTTCTAACTAGGAAAACATGGCCATGGAGTTCCCATCCAGCTCACCACTCTAATATAATCTCTATCCTTTTTCTGTAACACTTTACTGAGTTTTAGGTGGGAGACACTCGTTGTTCCTTTGATGCCAGTAAGGCCAACCAGTTAAAGTCTGGGCTTAGCTGACCAGTTTCTCTCTCAGTCCTCAAAGCCAAGAGATTCTCAAGCCAACACAGTCCTGCTAAATTAAGGACCTTCAGCAAACATTTTATGTGGCCATGCAGATGAGCAAGGTTCTTGCACAGAGCACAGAAAGAAGCGTGTTAGTTTTACAGACTACGTAAATTGTATCAATGTCAATTAATTAAACATAAAACATATTTTAATCTTTGATTGAAAAGCTAAACATGAATAATATCTTTTCTCCACCTCAGAGCTACTTCTGCTATCACATATGATTCAAATACAAGGCCTCATCTTTAATTATCCCTGCCATATCAGTTACCCAAGGAGTTCCATTTCCTCCCTAGACTGTGAAATAACAAAGTGTTTTAGTGCGTCTCCTACGGGAAACTTGAGGAAATTTAACCTGCTTCTTCCAAAGGCAATGCCATGTACACATCTCAGAGCCGTTACCCAAGGAAGGGAGGAATTTCTGGCAAATAGTGCAAGCCCCTAGAGCTCCAGTTTTAATTGCACTCCAGCCTTCACCATTTATGAAGTGAGAGGATAAAAGGTAGCATAAATGGGGAGAATGGGATGGTACTGTGAAATTTATTTTAACAAGCACTGCTGCATAAGCCCTGCCCTGTACTTAAGATTTTCTTTTGAAGTGTGCTATTAGACCTTTTTACTTCATCCTAACCACTGATAATGAAATTTTATAGCACGCTGTAAAATAACTGACAACCTGAAAGGTGATTAAGCAATATATTTTACAGGGGGTTGTAGTAATTTAAAAAAGATGAGAGATAACAGATGAAATGTGAGTTAAACTCATAATGGCTAACATTATGAAATGAGATGAGAAATGGTGAAGTGAAAAATCCATTTAATGTGATTTTGTTCAATATCCTTAAAACTACTGCTCATACAAAACTCATCCAAAAACACAGGCATGCATGAAGGCTTCACAAATGATGTGCAATCCATCCAGGAAAACACCATCTGCTCTACAACAAAGAGTGAAACCTCAACACCTCGGTCCTCTGCTAACAGACTTCTAGAGGCATTACTTTGCAGGAAGTAATAATTTCTACCGAGTAAACGTTCGTCCTAAGCATTTCAATGGTTTCAGGCTATTTTTGCTTCAATAAGGGATACCGTTATATGTGTGACCTATTCTAAGTTGTCACTGAATGACCACTGTCTTACTGGAGGCAAGAAGTTCTGAATTCTAGTCTGCCTTCTTCCATCAATGTTCAGCGTTGCCTTAGGCATTACATCGTCTCTCATTTGCACCGTCTTTAAGTGGCAACAACGGTGCTTGTTTCACTTGGCCCAAAAAAGTGTTGGATCTATGGGGGCTGATCCACAAAGGTTTCAGCTGCCATAATATTCCTCTCAGTCCCCAAGTCAGACATGCAGAACTCGCTGAGATGCGAGCTATCCTGGAGGCACTGCACATCTCTACGCATTTTGGGCTTATCTGCAAGTTAAGAAACACCTCTATGTCTGTGTGCTATTACAGCTGTGTGTTGCTCACACAGCTGATGTTCAGAATTCCCAGAAATGTCTGAACATCAGTCATTCCTGGCACCTCTCTGAGCACTGGAATTTGCAGACAAGGGACCCTGTGCCCATTCAGTTCACAGGGATCAGCTTGGTAGATGCTCTCGGGGCAGGTCCAGGGATGAGTGAACACAAAAAAATATAAGGGGCTTGGCATCTCAGTGAGCACTGTGAATCGCTCAGGAAATCACTGTCTGTATTCCTGTTGGTCAGAACATGTTGCCCAAACCCCACAGAGAGGCATGATTTGAGACATCTGCCTCCTCCGCATTTCCAGTGGTGTTTAGTGTGCTATTTTTGTGTGGATCCTTTCCTCTGGGTACCCGAACATGTTTAATTCATTAGCATTAGCAGCCAAAATGCTGAAATTCAGTGCTAGGAATTTGACAAGGCAGCTAAATGCCAAGTACTTAGGAGGAAGTTTAAATCCCATTTGACATTCAAGTCCACCACCTAGAAATAGCTGCTAATCTACAGTAAAAGCAGCTCAGTTTTCAGAAGAATTAAGCAAGTTCACTTCATACAAGAGAAGCTTCCTAGACATTAGATGTGAATGGATCATGTAAGTAGTGCAAGTGTAAGTATCTCTTCTTGTTATGCAATACTGTCCATATTTTAAGATCTCCTTATCTTTTCTGATCTGCCTGGATTAAAAATATTCCCCCATTACTACACAGAAATATGTTCTGTAATTTGCCACATAGAAATAAGTAATGTTGTTTGACACCATGCCTTTTCTGTCACAAAATATTAGCCATTAAACTAGTAAGCACGTTGAACATTGAAAAGTAGTTTTCTCATAAAGTACATGACATCAGGAGACTATGTGATACTCAGGTTTGATATAAAAATTTCTATAGGTGATGACTAGGTATTATCTGTACAATTTGCTAATAGCTTTGCCATTCCTAATTCAACACTCTGACTCAGGGCAGTGGAAGTTCAAATTAGGGCAAAGGGAATTTGAAGAAACAAGCTCTGCAAGTATGAACAATAAAAAGAGCAGGAAATCACCAGACGAGAATATGGTCTGCATTTAGCGGATCTGTACCAGGTTGTGCTTTCAACAGAATGCTAAATTAAGTGATATTTGATTTAAATACTCACCACACATCCTTGAGCCACGGAGTATATTAAGATCACAATAAAAATACACAAAATGGTACGAATTTGTATTGTCAGGCACCCTGGAAAACACTAAGGAAGAAAAAAAATGTTTACAGATAAAGATCTAAAAATATTTTTTGAAGTGGGGTAATTATTTTTTAGTAGTCTACAAAAAGAAGTGAAAAAAGGATACAGAAATTTTGCCTGCACTGCAAATTATGAACCAAGCATGCAGTTGTTATTGTGTACATGTGTTTTAACGGTCAGTGCATTTTTGGGGGTAATAAATGTGATTCTTATTACTGTACTTTATTTCTCACAATAATTAAAACTCTTTGAAAGGTTAGTAGGATGTCCGCCCATAATGCAAACAATAAATTAGGATGGCATTTGATTTTGTTCCCATGGGGCAAATAAGCAAAGCATCTTTTGCCTTGCAAATTACAGCTACCAATAGCGATCCAAGAGAACATACTGTGGTAGCATACAACTTTGGAGTGGCATTAGTGTCTTCTGCTATAATAGTCACGTTAAATGCCAGGTAGTTTTAATTATCAGGACCCATTAAAAATACTGAATTGTCAGAGCAGAAAGAGCAGTAGTGAACAAAAATATCTGGCGGAACAGAGTCTTGTGAATCCCTTGCTCATCTTCCTTTTTACCCTGACTCCATCACTGTGAAGTGCTTGCTGCTGTGAGCATATATGAAGCCAGTGACAAAAGGTGAGAGAGGCAGGGTAAGTCTGTCAGGCGCTAGTACTTACACTTTTTCCAGTCACACTGATCTACTCTGGTTTCGGGGAAAGATGCTTTCCTTCTTTTCCCCTTGCATTAAGAATGTTTGGGGCATCTATTATCTACTGGATCCACAATACATATTTCAGGCCATAGGACTTCTTCCAGTGACTTCAAGGGGCAAGGATCAACTCCAGGAAACCATCAGATTTAAACAGGGAAAAAATCCTGTGCCCCTTTAAAGGAGGGGGCTCAGACTTATCAAGGCTGGATTTGACTTAAGATCAAATGCAGCAAGCAAACAACTAATTTTTGCATGGAAGTTACTAGTCCTGAAGTAAAGCTGTTCAATTCATGAGTACCACCAGCATCAAAAGCACAGCTTCCAGCAGGCAGTAAAGTACCCATACTTGTGTGGCCTTGGCACAACAGAAATCATGTCATGAAACTCCTCCCCTTCCTTTCACATAGGCAGAACCATTTCCCCTCTACGTGTGACCATGAATTAAAAGTCTGAGATAGTTACAGGTGAATCAACTTCATCTGGGCTGTGAAACATGAGAATACAGCAATCACAGAAAAAATAAAACCACGTGTGATCTGCAAATACATTCTGGCTTCAGTATGGATTAAGTCCTTGTAAATGTAAGTGGGGAACAACTAATGTAATATCAATAGCAGATTTATATAAGCATATCATGGACCTGAGTTCATTTGCTACACTAGAAACCAGTTTAATTACTAGTCAGCACCAGTAAAATATGCTGGGATACCCAAGGTATCACCTTTAATAAAACAGTGAGCATATTGTGAACAAAGACCTCAAATTTTAGGAACCTCACACTGAAAAGCTGTGTCTCAATGGAGGGGATATAGCAGTGTCCAAAATTACACTATGAAAAACGAGACTATTTCTGCATTGATTCATCATTCTCATACAGTTCAGGTCGGAAGGGACCTCAAGGGGCCAAAAAGTACTGTCTGCCTTGACCCCCCAGGGCCATTTTTGCAGAGCTGGTCAGTCCCCAGCCTGTGTCACTGCAGGGAGTTCTTCCTTCTCAGGTCCCGGACTTGGCATTTATCCATGCTATATTTCATATGATTCCTGTTGGCCCATTCTGTCAACCTATCTAGGTCCCCCTCAGTGGTCACTGTGCCAGTGTGTGGGCTGTTCCCCTGAAACTGGAATCACTTGAAAAATTGTCATGAGTATACTCCATGTTCTTCTCCAGGTCATTGATCCAAATGTTTAACAGGACAGCTCCCAGGATAAACGCCTGTGGTACACCACTTCTTACTGGCCTCCAGATAGTGTATGACCATTAATTGCTATGCTCTGAATGTAATCATCCAGATGGTTTTTTACCCATGAAGTTGTCCACCCAACTAGACCAAAATCCTATGCACACATGGGGTGGAACATGTGTAGTTTTATCCACATCAATAAAATGCAAAATAATAATTTTGTTTGCAGGAAATATATATATTCCACTAATCCAGTCTGCAACCAAGTAAGTTCTCTACTGCTCGTTAAAGACAGAATCACCATAGTTTGAAGATAATGCTGCAGAGTTAATAGTGACAAAGCAAAATGCACACTGAAAGACAATGTGTCCTGACACACTGCACAGACATTTTTTTGTGTGTCTGTGGTACATGCCCGTTCTAAATGCCGACATGCTAGGCTACTGACTTAAAAAGGAAAATAAACCTTTAGAAGATAAGGTATGAGACATGTCATCTCATCTGACACTTCAAAGATTTATACACCTCGCTTTTGGTCATTCTAAGACTGCATCTGTTCTTTTATGATAGCATAGCAGTTTGGGCTTCATTTTCTTTGTCTTGTTTTTATTTGCAGAATTTTTGTTGACACTTAGTCAGTGACAGTCAGACTTAGTCTGACAGTACTTACTTACAGATCCCCAAAATGCTAGGTAACTGGTACAGTAAAACATTATTATAGTGGTTTTAGGAGTCAGGCATTTGATGCTAAAGCATGGAGAACTTGAGTCACTTATCCAGTGTAAAATAGCAAGTAAGGGCCAGAAGACTGAATAAAATAAGGGAATGACCGGTTTACAACCCTATAGTCGTTATACATAGCATATTCATTATCTTTTACTTATTGTATAAGACAAATTTTCACCACAAAATTTCAAACTGCGATCTCCTAAGTTTTTATATTTCTTAATTTTTCTCATGTTGGATTTGATCCCGTAAGGTACTGAATCTCTAGAGGAACCTGGAATAAATTCAAATTCTGTTGACTGCCAAAACCGCTGGAACAAACCTTAAATTTGTACTAGCTCCAGGGAAATGGCACAAAGAGGAGCAATTTTCTACAAACTTCATGTGTGTTTCTACCATCCATAGGCAGAACAACAGATGATAAACTGTGGTGCCTTTATGAAACGAAAGAGATCACCAAAATTACTCCCAAATAATTGTGTAAGTTTATAAATGAAGATCTGCTCTGTATCAGATACTCTGCTAATAGACTATTTATGTTTCCATGAAAATTTCTTCCCTCCTGCCAAAGGGCATTTTTTCTTAACTAAAAATTACTGTATGCTAATCAGCAAAGCTGATTAACTGTGTAGGTGTTTTCTCCTGATATTTGTCCAAAAAAACCTAAATTTCGATTAAGTCACTACAGACTTCTTGCATCAGAAAATTAGTCTGTAGATGATTTATTATGATCTGGCAGACCTAGTTCACTCCTACAACAACCAAATGTCCTTCTGCATCATTACTACTGTGAAAATGTAATGCGGGAGAATTAATCATTACTAAAGGTTTTGAAAAGGCCAGGGGTTGTGTGTGCAAAACATTGTGCTTTCCCATCAAAACAGCTGCTGCTTTGGCAGAAGTTTTAAAAACAGAGGAGCAGCTAGAAGGACTTTACACCCAGATACCAGTCAGAATGGAAGGGAGAACTAGTGTGCTCCGTAGTCAGAAAGGAGAAAAAGTCATGTTAAAGCAGCTGTTTACCCGAACACTGGAAAGATTCAGCAGCTAGTGGTAGGTGCTTAGGGAAGACACAGCAAAACAGACCAAAAGCATAGCATTAATGGCACTGAACGCCACACTGTTGTAAAAATTGCTCCTGTGAAGAGTCTACTTTCAGGTGAACCATCTTTGTTTTTGAAGTGTCTCACACATTACTGGGCAATGAAGTTGAAAAGCACATAGATTTCAGACTCGATGAATCTGTGAAGCATGCACTGCCGGCTTCATATTCCGAAGGACAAACAAAGCATAGTCACTAAACAGAAGAACTGCCATAAAATCTTAAATCACTTACTTGTACTCGTGTGACATGTAGGTACATTATACAAGCCACTAGGAAGCATATGCAGAACACCAGGAGAACAAGAACTATGGTACTCCTAGAACCAAAACAGAACAGAAGTAATGCAATGCAACTCAGTAGCAGATTAGAACAAACAGCACAAGGGTCCTCTGAAACAGTATTTTGGATGAAAGGTGGAGGATCTCCCCCCTACCCTTGTTGTAATATTAACTGTTGCAGAGGAAATGTCACAGTGAAATGCTCTTGTTCATGGTGCCCACTCTGACCTCAGCAAGGAGATCAAAGCACTTCAAAAATTCCACTGTATGGTGTGTCAGGAGAGACACTTTCTGACTGTAGGCTAGTGCAGAATACTCAGCATGATGACTCTTGTAAGTGGAGTGTGTAACCCAATCGCTTGGCCTTGGCAGCCGTGTAACAGTTACTAGGTGCTTTTCCTTTGTAACCTCTCCTTCCCAAAGACCAAGAAATCACAGGTCAGTCAACTCAGTCACTTATCAAGTCAAATAAAATCGGACCAGATTGCGATCCCTTCTTCTAACGAAACACAGCAGCTCTCTCCTTTTGAGCCTTCCTCAACAGTTAGAAAAATCTTAGGTTTCACAAAGATGCTGTAATAATTCTTTTAATTCTTAATCTTCCCTCTCCTGATCTTCCAAAATAGGCTTGTTCTTCATGAGAAGAGGGGTGCAGACCAAGGACTTCCCTCTTCTAGAAAACCTGTGGTATTGGCACAGTACATTATAGACATGAGCAAGCTGACAAAAATCAGTCCACCAGTGGTGATTCTTTGATTTCTGCTCAGGGACAGCCAGGCCCCAAGCCAGCCATGGAACCAGAGCCATATGACGGCACCATAACATGATCTTCACACATACTTTTCTAGTCTTGTGAGAACAACCCAGCCAGTCCAGAAGATGTGAGCCATTGCTGCAGGCATATACGTACCCATGCCCTTGACCTTGACCAAAGACTGCTTATGTAGGGTTTCTAACAGTAGGAGAGAAAGGGTGCAATTCTTCTGCCACATAATTTCTCAGTATTTGGCTTTGATTTCAAATTCATGTTAACAACTCCCACCAATACCCAAACAAGGGAAGTGCTGTGGTGTAGTGTGTGTATCCAGAACAGGGAGGTGACTCTAGGTGCTGTCAGTGTGGATTCTGAATACAAGTATTAATAGACAGCAGGCTCTCTTGTGCTTTTAGAGAACTGGCTTGTACTCAGGATGGCAGTATGCTAGAAAAAAATGCAGGGGATATGACTGCAACAGCATCTTTTAAGGCAGCAACAGCAAACAACTGCCACTAGTGCTGAGTGGGACCCTGACAGAGATTTGGGTTGGCACCACTAACAAAGGGCTGCATTACATTTTAAAAATAAACCCAGCGTAAGACATCAGAAAGGTTCACCATCAAGGCTTTTAGTGGCTACACTACATGTGTGCCTCCATAATTGGACAGCTTAGGTTGAGAGGAACACGGCCTTACTTTCACCAACTCCATCTGGGGATATAAAATTATGTCTTTAGCTGAGAAGCTGTTTTGCCCAGATGGTCACAGGAATTGTGAGAATGTCAAGCCCATTGCTTTCTGTGTATTTATGCAGCAACTGGCTTTCTTACAACATTTTCTTGTCTCTAGATTTTGAACCTTCTCCCTGGAATATTGTGATACATGTCAAACACCATTATTAGCACTTCTCCCATTATAGTAACACATTACACTTCTTGTCTTGGTTTTTGCATTCTCTTGTCACAGTTATAACTATTTTGGCAATCTAAAGAGCAACTTCAAGCTCCAAGTTCTGTGGAGTAGGGAAATGTTCCAATATTTCCAAAGTTTCAGTAGAGCTCATGGTTGCATCTGTGTCACAGCGAGGGAAGAGCTCAGAGGGAATTTGGTAGTATGAAGCCACCACCAAAAGGCAGTGGGAAGAGAGAACTTCAGACCATTCAGTGGGTGGCTTTCCTAACTAACACAGTGATGAACCAGCCCATCTTCATGGTCTTCAGTGGTCATGTTCTCCTGGAGCTTGTGTGTCTGTCAGATCAGAGTTTACTCTCAATCTCTGTTCAGCTGTTTTTTAAGTGACAGTACTTTTGGGAAAGGTTACCAACAACCATACTGTATGATTCTTGGAAATACATTCTAGCGTCAGCTACACTAATACTCTTTTGTCTCTCCTTGTTCTAAATTGCCATGTACTGCAGCTGGGCTTCACTTCAGAAGTAGGTGACTATGCTTCAGTTAGTCAGCAGAGTTCATTAGTCTGGAAATTATATGATTTTTGTAAGTGACTGAATTCTTCAGATGAAAGACAAAACAATAACAAATTTAAATAGTGATGATTATTATTAAAGTAAAAAGGGTGTTTCTCAAATGTTCAATTAGAAATAATAGAATATAAGAGTAAGTAGTATTCTGACTGGGGATTTGTGAATAAAAAAGACCAGAATTAAAAATGGGATTTTCAAAAGCATTATCCTGTGGCCAGTTCTATTCCCATTGAAATCCTAATACTTACTAAAAGTGAGTTAAGGTTATTTTGAATGCTTTGATATTCTCATCTGAAAAAGCTTATTACTAATCATTTTTGTAGCTTGAACACAATTACGTCTACTTATTATAACCCCTAGATTTGAAAGTGAAGTCTAATTACTTTTCTTATTTATTAAACACTCACATAGAATTGACAAAATCTGAAGCAATCACTAAACTATATCACTCAGCAACAGGCATCAGACACCCCCCAAATACACCATGCGTAATTGGCCATGTCTGCTTTAGTGCAGCCAAGGTGTGACTGCAACTTCTGTGGGAATGGCCAAACTATGCACTCGGCAGTCTGCGTAGTGATATCATTCATACCAAAAACCTCAATGTAGGCTATAAATTTAGGTTGAAGATCTGGACGGATACTTCAGTACTTTGTTCCCATTAAGCCCTACATAGTTTTATCTGTGTTGCTATCAATACCTGAAGTACCCTGTCCAAAGCCAGCACAAATACATTTAGAAAAGCTGCAGTAGCATCTTTGTTTGCAGTGCAGAAATGCTTTAAATAAGTTTAGCAGATTTCAGTGTTTTTATCTTCTAAGTACATCCTTCTACCAAAAAAAAAAAAAAAAAGGGAAAAAAAAAAGAGAAACAACAGGGAAGAAATTGTTTAAATAAGATAGCAAAATGTGGCTCCTTTGGACAAGTGGAGGAGATAACAGTTAGACTGAGGGTATACCAACAGAGAATCTCCTGTTTGAGAAGCTACCGACTGGAGTGCTGATCCCCATCCCAAAGACGTTAATGTTTTGACCTGTGCAGGATGCTTCAAGATGTTCCACTTAGAATTACAATGCCAAGAGAGAAACTTACTGTGGTATTATTAGAAGGTAGACAAGGCCAAATAAGGCAGCTAGAATTAGTGAGAGAACTACAGCACTAGTGAAGTACTCATCCTGAAGCTGGTGGTACTGTTAAAGAAGAGAAGAAATGAAGACAGTGAGCATTTTATACACACCCAGCCACCCACGCTTGTCCATTCTCAGTGAGACAGAACTACAGCCTGCAACAAAACAAGCCCCTACCCATTTTACAAACATAGAAGTAATTATTGCTTAATTCACACACACAAAAAGGTGAGGCAGGTCTAGACAACCCTTGTCTTAACAGCCTTCTGTTTCAGTTGCTCCCGTTAACTTTGCTATTTAGTTTTCACCCTGCAACTAGTCAAATCTGGGTTAGGTTCACACCTAAGTTTATCTTTCAGAGCAAAAAAGATTCAGACATTTTGAACCAGAAGGAGGTGGCATTCCCTCCTCTCCACTTCTTCATCGCAAAATAAGGCAAAAACCATGGTGCTGCCTTCAAGGAGCCCTGTCACCTCGCCCACTTCAGGACAGGCCACTACAAATGGGTGGGAGGCAGCTGCTAACGAGAGGCACAGGCTCAGCTTTGAGCAGTTACTGCCTGTTGCTCTGGCCACTAGGCCACACTCCTTACGATGGAACAGTTTTTCAGGGGTGGAGACACAGGAGTGTTTTCTCAAAAAGCTCCAAATTTCAATCTCATTTCAATCTCATTTACAGCAAAAGGCTCTCTTATTTTGAAAGAAAACAGTTACACTTCAATAATTAAATAATAATATTAATAAATAGAATAATAACTCTAATAAATATAAAGAAATCAAAATAATTAAATAATACATCGCTTAAAAATATCACTTTTAAAAATTGCATCCAATATGGCACACAGCCTTCTGACTCAAAACAATAGTGACACGAAAACTTAAGACTACAAAGCGACTTACAGTGCAAAAATAAATGCTACCACCAAATTGATCCAAAATCATCTCACTTCTGCTTTTTCGAACACATAAACTGAAGGCTTTTTTATTTTTTCAATTAAAACAATTTGTATTTACAAATAAAACCCAAACAAGGTAGGAACAAACAGCTCTACTTGGTTACCTTACATGCACGCTTGTAAGTCTGGGGTGCTTCCAGCACAGTCACACTGGAATAAGATCCGAACCTTGCCCAGAGGTTTAAGATTTTTTTTCTATTTTCTAGGAGTGATGGCATCAATACTTCTCAGGCTACCTATGCACAGGGAAGCACCCTCCTGCCATTACCGCTTCTCCAGAGCAGCTGAGTCAGTGGGCAGCCACATTGCCATGAGCCGGTATTACAGAGGTGACGCAGCTCAGGCAGATTAGAGAGGCAAAAGGAAGGCAAAAACACAGGATGTGTAAGTTTACAGGGGAGGATCTTGATTAGTAGACAGACACTGATATTTCTTTTTATTCCCTCCAAGTGTTCCACAGAAGGTGGAGCTAAAGTCTACCTCTTAACTGAGAGACAGTTCAGAGGATTATTTGAAGGCAGTGAGTAGAATTTAAATATTGTCTAAAAACAAACAAAAAAACCCTATGCTAGTTGGCTCATGGTCAGTGAAATCAGAAAAGTTGTTATAAAAATCCTTACTTTATTTTCACGCTCAATTTGCTTATACTTCAGGGTAATGAAGTTCAAGTCGGCCATCTCGGATTCAGTTTGCCGGGCCTCTATCAAACGGCTGATGTATCTGTTCACTCGAGTTCCTGGGGTGTTGTATACAACATTGGTAGAAAAAGAGGAACGATTCCTGAGTTTTTCAGAGGCTGTCCTTAATGCTCTCCTCTACGGCGCAGATAAAGAAAGAAGTGCAGATGTTATTAACATTGAAATTTATCATTGCCGTCCATATTATCTCAAGCTCACAGCCAGGATGAGGAATTAATTAAGCAAAGCAACTACAAAAGGCACAGATTCTGTCTCTGTGTGATTGCCATCTTTTAAAAACTCCTTAGCTGAAATCCCGCTCTCACTAAAATCAAGGAGAAAACCCCCACTGCAATCCAGGATTTCAATCCTCATCCGCAGAAATTCTCTGCACATACTGCCATGACACTTCTCTGCCACTGAGGAAATAATCAGTTTGATACCAACCAGTGTGACTTTACCCAGAAAAATAATTTTAATTTTTTTCTTGATGGAAGACATGGAGCTCTGGACATCCTGAAGACAAGACAACCAAGCTCTTCACGACACAAGAGAAGTCCTACTGTCCAAGACTGTCTAGCTAATAATACATATTTGTAAAAGGTAATTTTCCTTAACCTCTTTCTCAGTGACCGTATGTGACTTCAGAGGGTCTGAAACCTTAAGTGTTCCTATCTTTAACTCACCCAAGTGGTTCTCCTGTCAAGATCACCTGGGTAAGCCCCAAATGCACTTGCAGATCCAGATCCAGCAGCCCAATAAATTATCAGAGCTAACCTGTGCCTCGCTGGGGTTAATTCCTCCATGGCTGAGGTAGCACAGCTGACGAGATGCTCACTCCTACTCCTTTTTCAGTGTGAAAGACTTATCACAGAGTATATCTGGAAGGGATTTTAGACAATCTGTCTCACTTCTCACAGAGAGCACTCAGCAGACAGTGAGCAGCATTCAGACACACTGGTGGTAACCTTCAGTCGAGGGCACTGCCATCTAAACCGTTATGGCTAGACTGGCACTAGTCTGACTGCCCATGCCCCAGCACATTGAAAGGACCAGAGCCTTCACAAAACACTTGTAGATGCAGTATATTTTAAACACAGAGTGTTTTGTCGGCCAATCTTGTAAAAGAAACAATAGTCACCTAACGGTTAACACATTGAGCAGGAAGAAAGAACATCCTTTTCACCTCAAAAGGGGTCAAGCCTTACTTCCCAGAAGAGTTCTGACAACCAAGCTCAGGCAAATTGTACTATTTTGGTACTGTTTAAGGAATACTTTTCTATCTAACAGCTGCAGAGTTCAGGAAGACAATTCGAAACATTATGAAATGAGAAGTCTGCTCAGGGGTAAGGACAACTTTGGCTCAGGATATAATCAGTGGAGTCTGTCAGCAAGCTGTTACAAAACCACACAAAATTTCTCTCTTCAGAGCAGTCAGTACTTAATAGCCTGCTCTTTAAAGGCTATATTGCAAAACATCCTCTTAAACCAGGTGGTAGAAAGAGGTGGTGATCACCATTTAAGTAATTCTGCAGGACTGGCAGTTCCCTCTCTTCTTCCACAAGAAGCAGTTCTCATGAGATCCTCGTCAGTCAACAAACAGTGGACTACAGCAGCTCATTAGTTTACATAGCTCATATTATATGCATATTATTCCTGAATACTTATGAACAGTGGGAAAGGTGAACTGCTAATACCTTAGTTTTCTGATCATAAAGAAGAATGGACCTTAGCAAAGATAAAATCACTTCCCAAGTCCTGTTTTGCTGGCTTTATATGTAGAGAGCTGGTTATACCAGCATTAAACAATTATGAGGCTGCTTGAAACGTTTTTCTTCAAACTATCAGAACCCATTACTTGTTGTCTGTGGTGTAAGAACTAATTGTTTCAACATGAAAAATAATCTTACGGACATACATGGATTAGAGCTTTCAAATCCGATCTTCTGGGTTCTGTTAGCCATAATAGAAATCTTAAATTGCCAGCCAAACAACTATCCTACATGTTTCTAAACAGCGATAAAGTTCTTTTCTTGTAGGAGACATTTGTTTCTCAAGTTTGTAGGGAAACTGAGTGCTTTCAGGAAGACTGTCAGAAACCTACAGTTTCGGTCTTCATAAAGATAAAGAACAACTAGATAGCATATGTATTGCTTAAGGTGCAGCAGAAAGTACATCTTTGGGGGTTTATTATAATCCATATTTAAACCTATAGCATAATAATAGGGGTGAGCAAACCAGCATTTTTAAAAAAAAAAAAAGAAGAAAATGCTTCTTTGCTTTAAAATCTGGAATGAAAGTAGATGATGGGAGTTATTCTGATATACGGAATAAATTCTATTATCTATTCTGCCATTGTGAAATACGGTTAAACTTACCGTGCTTAATCAGAATAGTTGTTGCTCACGTATAATTATTTTCACTAGGTCTCTTATTTTTATCCCTATTATTTCACATAGTAGACTTACATTATGTCTTATACGCGATCAAGATCCAGTATTTCTATTTCTCAGAAATTAAAGAAGTAAATACATGCTACAGTAATGTGCTGGCTTAAAACCTTTAAAGCCATAGGTTGTTTTACACTATTTGAGGACTGACATCTCTGAAGAAACCCCACACTGCAACACAGTATATATTAAAATCATACATCATGGTCCACGACAAACGTTCCGTATTAGGTAAAAAAGTGCACAACCACTGGTTCAGTTAAAGATAGCATTGTGGAACTTCACTACAAATGTTATGACATGAGAAAATTTTCATTAGATCCCTAGCAAACCCATATCAGGATTTTCTGTGTATACTTCCATATTTATACATGCACACACACAAGACACATCGCTAAGTATTGCATATGCTTCAAAGAATGTGTGGGTTACTTTTTTTAAATACTCAAAGAACAGTACTAATTCACAATTGGGAGGCCTTATACATGGCAAATTTCAAAATCAAATCTCGATTTTCTAAAAGTCTTCACTGAAACTGTGTTTCAAAGGAACTAATGTACTTTTCTCCCCTTTTCCCGCAGAAGAAACACAAGCACATGTAAAATCCGAAATATAAAAGTATAGAATGCTTTCTGAAAGTGAGAGTTAGACTGAATCGTCAAGAAATGTACATTATTTAAAAAAAAAAAAAAAGTGGAGCAATCAGTCAAGACGAATTACTGCCTCCAGTCGCACACACGCTCTGTGCTGGAGCACTGCTGGAGTGACCGATGTGATATTGCCACCTGCTGGCAAGGACAATGGAACGAGTACCACTTCAAAAGGTTTTTTCTCCCTAAGTTTCTTGGTAGATCCACAGACAGAAAACGAAGTAAACCAGGCCACTAGTATGTAAATCAATTCTGAGTTACAGCATTACAAGCCATTCAAGTAAGCAGTATTCGTATTTGTATTAGGGACTTCAGTATTTAAGATTTGTATTAGGGACTAAGAGGGGTTTTGGCTAATCAGTTGCCTTTCATTTTTTTAGAGAACCATCTGGAGATACAAAATTATTCTGTAATTTTGCATTTGCTGCCATCAGCTCCAGACTGTGATGGACTCACGATGCAAAAGAACAGCTCTTGGTAATCACAGAAAAAGCCTCAGAAACTCTAGTTCCTCTGAAGGAAGCCCTCAATAGAACACAGACTACCTGTGCTGGCTTGTTCAAAAGGAGCTCCAAACTGAGGCCTGTTATAATTAAGTTTTGTCTTTACTGTGAGAAGGCTGTGGGCATTAGGTAGCTCTAGCTCCAGCAGAAACACCAGAAACTCCTGTCAGTTGGTCAGGTCACCCCATATGTTCTCAGAGCAGGTCTGCTTGATGTGGCCCTGGAACCAACGCCCAAAGAGCCCACAGGAATTACCTTATCGTCATCCTCACACGTCATGACATTAGAGAAAGGGATCTCCGCTTTGAACATCTTACGACAGTGCATAAGCTGAACAAGCAGGTAGCAGACTGTCTTGAACTTCATTCTTTTGGCAGGCTTAATGTCTGAGAGAATCAGTCCAGGAAATATCTGTCGGTCAGAAAAATAATATTTGTAACTGTGTCATTCCATTCCCACGCAGCCATGCATAGCTGCAGACATTTACACCATCTAGTGATCAGAACAAAGCAATTTTCTAAAGAAAAAGCAATGCACTTTGATAAACAGCACATATTTGCAGATGAAGATTACTTCATTTTTTTTTTTAACCTGAGACATAAAGAATCTACTGAACAGACAATATTTAAACACATACCTAACAATCTGGGAACTGTTTTCTACATAGAAACGTAGACAATAAAAACCCCCCATATTAATGACAAACTCATAAAAGAGGCAATATTTGTATTTCTTTAACCTTAAAATAAATTCTGGAAAAAAACAGGAAAAAAAGGGAGGAAATTAGCATTTATTATTAATTGACATTAAAAAATACAATTTCAGTCTTTTTTGGTATTTCCTCATTTTGTTACTTCAGCCACTGGCAAGCCTGTTAAAACCAGAAGAGGATAGCTTTTGCTTTAAAGATACACTTAAATACATGCCCTAAAAGGAGACTGTGAGGCACTGAGGTTACAACTTACATCTTATTTCTTCAAAGCAAGAAGTGTTATACCACAGAGAAATATTCTTAACAGGCTGGGTATAATCTATTCCTTTTACCACTGCTCAGCAAGGACAAATATTTTCTTCGTTAACTCTTAAGCGCGTATTTAACTCTTGCTGGCCTTAGTGAACCCCTAGTACATGTTCAGATGCTTTCACAGATCAGAATAAGGGTGATCCTTTATTCTACTGTCAGTATTTATACCAATCTTATTCATGCTTCTGCCATGTGGAATATGTAAAGCAGTGTTCATGGGAAATGTGGAAGGACTCCATGCCACCATGGTATGGGAATTTAAGCTGGTAAAATTAATCTTTTCTGGAACAGAAAAATAAAGCAGCACAGAGGATTTGGTCCCTAGTGATCCAAGATACAAAAGACAGAGCAAGTCACACTCCAAAAACTGTAGTCAAATACCCTAAAACCCACAAATGGCACTGGAGATTTGCTGTCCCATCTTCACAATACTATGATTTATTAGAGCAGTTTACATCATTACTTCAGTGACCAAGGAATAAAGAAGGAAGTAGACTGGAAGCATTTGATTAATGCATGTTTTCATGGATACCTAAATTTAGAGGGACAGGGCAAATGACACTGAATGACTGAATGACTGAATGGCATCTCTGGTATCGGTTTGCCATGTTGTTTAACGCACACAGCTATGCACTCACGTTTTCTGGAGAATCAAGGGTATATACTACTGATCTGCCAACACTCTGTTGAGTCAGTTACACTGTGGCTATGAAACACAAAAATGACTTCTCTATAAACCGTTGCACTTTTTTTTGTTAGCAGATGGCTGTTATAAACACGTGACGTTTCAAACGCAGAAAGGTACCTCTCTATGCACATGTGCTTTGTTATGCCCTGACAGGCTGACTGAAGCCAGCCACCATCACCAGCACTGTACCGCACCGTCATCGGCTGGAATCTAACGGGACATCAGTGTGTCCAGCATGTCATCGCTTGTATAAGCGAGGGTTTAATGGAAGTCTCCATGAAGACATTCCCAATGTGCACTGTTTCTTTTGAGGGCCTTCTGGCAGCAGACTTACTGCTATATTGCAATTCCCACTTAGAAGATACTGTACAAGAATATCCACATACCAATCATCCTTTAGGTATTCCTAAGGACACCAAGTAGACAGTTGTTAGGCTTGAGTGCGGCAGGTATAATCAGATTTTGAGCTACTATTCCCAACAGCCAAAACACACTGTACTCCAATTACAAATTTTACTCCTGTAGCCATAATTCCTCTAGAAGTACTCCATATTTCACTCAGTCTCCCTATCAACCTTTTGATACAAGAAAATTAACACCTTTCTTGAAACTCCCTCCAATGTTGCATTTTGCTTCATTTTTTTTTAAGACGAGATAAAAAGAAAATATACAGAAGTTACCAGATGGACCGTATCTCAAGAGATCGCTAGCTCTTTCTTTGCTCAAACCTTTCACTGTGGACATTGCATTAACTAGGTCAACAACTTTGGTTTTAAGTCTCCGTGAGACTGGCTGGAAAAGATGCTCTCAAATGAGTACAGAGAGCTACAGAAGCTGCCTGACAGTCTTCATTATGGAAATATCACAGTAAAGGCACAAGAGTGGCAAAGAATAGGCAGAAGTTTCAAGAAGGCATGACTGAGAAACGTGAGCACGTGGGCACGACTATATCCTCCTACAGAATTTGAAGTCCCGTGAAAAAAGAAATTAGACTTTCCTCAATGCAAACTTCTTGTAACTGATGCGCTTCTGAGAACAACCTGGAGCTTGACAACTTGGAACGGGTACGGTTTGGCTCAGGCACTGTGGCCTTGCCACCAACATGACTTCCTCAAACACACGTCTTCTTGCAGTTTCCGAACTGTACCTTCAAAGAATAGGTAGAACATTTTTAGCTTATACCACTGACTGCTCTTTTAACTTCTAAATCTTATTGGCACATAGTATCTCAGTAGTATACACCCTTTGTATGCTGGAAATACAGGGGAGTTTTCCAGCTGTCTTGGAGTCAAATAGAAGATTTTCAGCTTGGGTCACTGAAAAAAACGGAGTAGCGTGTCTACTTCTGGGCTCCCCAGTACAAGAAAAACAGCGACAAACTAGAGTGAGCTCCGCGAAGGTTCACCAAAACAATTAGGGTTCTCAAATGTACAACGTGTGAGAAGAACCTGAGGGAATTCAGTTCATTTAGCTGGAAGAAGAGAAGGCTAAGGAGGGATCTAATTGCGCCGTCTTCAGCCACCTGAGCAGTAGTTAGAGAGAAGACAAAGCCAGACTCATCCCAATGCTCAGAAAATGCACAAGAGACAATGAACACAGGCTGGACCAAGGGAAATTCCTATTTGGTAAAAAGAAGAGAAGCTTTAACTGTGCGGAAGGATCACGCGCTGGAGCAGGCTGCCGAACCTCCAGCCCAGGGAACACGGAGCACTCGCTCAGGAGAGCTGCCCTGAGCAACCTGCCGTGGAGTTCACTGAAAAGCTGGCCCTGCTCTGAGCAGGGAGGTCGATCACATGGACCTCCAAAGGCCCCTTCCAAATTCAGCTACTGTGTGATGCTATGAAAACGTGTGGAACACATATAAGCTACTGGCCAAGAACCTAACCCCTGAAAGGATGCTGCAATACACACAAGTAGGGCACACTGGCAGTTCTCAGATGATGTATGATTTTACATACAGCTTTTTTTTTTTTTTTGGTAATCTGGTGGTTGTAGGATATATAGATCCTGCACTGGGACTGAGGATTTTCTATTCTACTATTATATATACACAATATCAAAAATACAAACAAAGGAATTCGCTCCCACTTTCATCTCATAAATCACGTCCCTTTTTATCATTACTTTTACAGTAGAACAACGCTTTTAACAGTGAACTTTTGAGTGGAACATTTAAGTAATCTCATGTTCTGCTATAAGCCTCTGCTAAAGGCAAGAAACGTAGTACAGTCCATTAAAACTGACTTCTGTTAAAAAAACAGAAAGAAAAAAACCCAGCCCCAGTGTCCTTCATTCTGCCTTTTCTCTGCACTTGCTCCACACCAGCACTGCAGGAAAGCTGGACTGCAGCATTCTCATTCCAGCTCATTTTGTCCATGCATTTTACTTGTGCACTTCTTTTTGACCCTCAGGATCACCTCTTACTCTGCTCACTGTTCATTTGCTTCATCATTTCAGGAAAGGCGAGCTGTTTGCTGCAACACAGCTGGCAAATAAGTTACGAGCTGGGATTTTCTACCAGAGCACTCTGAAAGCAGCCAAACTACCTACAGCTTTGTGAGCATCTTTAAGTACGCTGAAAACAAACAAGTGCTGATTAAAATTCTGGGAAAACACCCCAGGGTCTGAATCTCACGTAATACTCTGGTAAGGGATTCACTGGTGCTTACCTGAGATTGTCAGAAACAGCAGCAGGCAGTCGTTTCCCTGACTATATTCAAACACAGTGCTCAAAATGGCATGGGAAAGAAGATACTAATGGCATTCCGAACACATTTACAGAAACCATAAATGCTGTAGAATGATGTCTGTCTGTGCTTTGTATCTTCAGGCAGGCAGAGCCATGCCTCTTGGTCACAGAATCACAGAATAGTAGGGGTTGGAAGGGACCTCTGTGGGTCATCTAGTCCAACCCTCCTGCCGAAGCAGGGTCACCCACAGCAGGCTGCACAGGACCTTCTCCAGGTGGGTCTTGGATATCTCCAGAGAAGTAGACTCCACAACCTCCCTGGGCAGCCTGTGCCAGTGCTCCGTCACCCTCAGAGGGAAGAAGTTCTTCCTCATGTTCAGCTGGAACTTCCTGTGCCTCAGTTTGTGCCCATTGCCCCTTGTCCTGTCACTGGGCACCACTGAAAAGAGCTTGGCCCCATCCTCCTGATACCCACCCTTCAGATATTTATAAGCATTTCTAAGGTCCCCTCTCAGCCTTCTCTTCTTCAGGCTGAACAAGCCCAGCTCCCTCAGCCTCTTCTCGTAGGGGAGATGTTCCAGTCCCCTCATCATCCTCGTAGCCCTCCGCTGGACTCTCTCCAGTAGCTCTTCATCTTTCTTGAACTGGGGAGCCCAGAACTGGACACAGTACTCCAGATGAGGCCTCACCAGGGCAGTGTAGAGGGGAAGGAGAACCTCCCTCGTCCTGCTGGTCACACTCTTCTTGATGCACCCCAGGATCCCATTGGCTTTCTTGGCAGCCAGGGCACACTGCTGGCTCATGGTTAACCTCTCGTCCACCAGGACACCCAGGTCCCTCTCCGCAGAGCTGCTCTCCAGCAGGTCCACCCCAAGCCTGTACTGGTGCATGGGGTTGTTCCTCCCCAGGTGCAGGACCCTGCATTTGCCTTTGTTGAACCTCATCAGGTTCCTCTCTGCCCAGCTTTCCAGCCTATCCAGGTCACGCTGAATGGCAGCACAGCCTTCTGGTGTATCTACCACACCTCCCAGTTTGGTGTCGTCAGCAAACTTGCTGAGGGTACATTCTAACTCTTCATCCACGTCGTTGATGAAGAAGTTAAACAAGGCTGGGCCCAGTACTGACCCCTGGGGGACACCACTTGTCACCAGCCTCCAACTAGACTCAGCGCTGCTGATGACAACCCTCTGAGTTCTGCCATTCAGCCAGTTCTCTATCCACTTCACCGACCACTCATCCAGCCCACACTTCCTCAGCTTCCCCAGGAGGATATCATGGGAGACTGTGTCGAAAGCCTTGCTGAAGTCAAGGTAGACAACATCCACGGCTCTCCCTTCGTCTACCCAGCCAGTCATGTCATTGTAGAAAGCTATCAGATTGGTCAGGCATGATTTCCCCTTGGTGAATCCATGCTGACTACTCCTGATAACCTTCTTTTCTTCCACTTGCTTGGTGATGGCCTCCAGGATAAGCTGCTCCATCATCTTTCCCGGGATGGAGGTGAGGCTGACCGGCCTGTAGTTCCCTGGGTCCTCCTTCTTGCCCTTTTTGAAGACTGGAGTGACATTGGCCTTTCTCCAGTCCTTGGGCACCTCTCCTGTCCTCCAGGACCTCTCAAAGATGATGGAGAGTGGCTCAGCAATGACATCCGCCAGCTCCCTCATCACTCGTGGGTGCATTCCATCGGGGCCCATGGATTTGTGGACATCCAGATCACTTAAGCGATCCCTCACACAGTCCTCCTCGACCAAGGGAAAGTCGTCCTCTTTGTAGGCTTCTTCTCTTACCTCCGGGGCCTGGGATTCCTGAGGGCCAGTCTTAGCACTGAAGACTGAAGCAAAGAAGGCATTCAGTAGCTCTGCCTTCTCCGCATCCTCCGTCACCAGGACACCCGCCTCATTCAGCAGCGGCCCCACGTTGTCCCTAGCCTTGCTTTTGCTGCTGATGTAGCTGAAGAAGCCCTTCTTGTTTTTTTTGACATCCCTTGCCAGCTTCAATTCCAGGTGAGCCTTGGCCTTCCTCGTCGCATCCCTGCACGCTCTCACCACGTTTCTGTACTCTTCCCAAGTGGCCTGCCCCTCTTTCCACATTCCATGGACCTTTCTCTTCTGCCTGATCTCCGCTAGAAGCTCCTTGTTTAACCATGCAGGTCTCCTGCCTCCTTTGCTAGATTTCTTTCTCAGGGGGATGCATTGCTCCTGTGCATGGAAGAAATGTTGTTTAAAGAACGACCAGCACTCATGGACCCCCCTGCCTTCGAGAGCCCTGGCCCACGGGATTCCTCCCAGTAGCTCCTTCAAGAGGGCAAAGTCAGCCCTCCTGAGGTCCAGGGTTTTGATCCTGCTTATCGCCCTGCTTCCTCCATGCAGGATCCTGAACTCTACCATTTCATGGTCACTGCAGCCGAGTCTACCTCCAACCTTCACATCCTCCACCAGTCCCTCCTTGTTTGTTAACACGAGGTCCAGCAGCGCGCCTTTCCTTGTTGGTTCCTCCACCACTTGCATCAGAAAGTTATCATCGATGCTCTGTAGGAACCTCCTGGATTGCGCCTGCCTAGCTGTATGGTCTTCCCAGCTGATGTCAGGGTGGTTGAAGTCCCCCATGAGAACCAGGACCTGTGACTGGGAGGCTGCTTGCAGCTGCCTGTAGAAGGCCTCATCAACCTCTTCCTCCTGGTCAGGTGGCCTGTAGTACACACCCACCGTAATGTCACCCTTATGAGCCTGTCCCTTAATTCTAACCCACAAGCTTTCAACTTGTTCCTCATTTGCCCCCAGGCCAAGCTCAATGCATTCTACTTGCTCCCTCACATACAGAGCAATTCCCCCACCTCTCCTTGTTGGTCTGTCTTTCCTAAAGAGTCTGTAGCCATCTATGACAGCATGCCAGTCATGCGAGTTGTCCCACCACGGTTCTGTGATGGCGACCAAGTCGTAGCCGTCCTGCTGTATAATGGCTTCCAGCTCCTCCTGTTTATTGCCCACGCTACGTGCATTGGTGTACACACACTTGAGCTGGGCTGTCAATCTCACCCCTGGCCTTGGCACTCCAAGCCTAGGCTCATCCCTAGTGAGCTGGGCAATATCCCCTTCCCCCTTCGAACCTAGTTTAAAGCCCTCTCAATGAGCCCCGCCAGCTCGTGGCCAAGAATCCTTTTTCCCCTTTGAGACAGCTGAGTTCCACCTGTCGCCAGCAGGCCCAGTGCTGTGTACACCTCCCCGTGATCAAAGAAGCCAAAATTTGACCGATGGCACCAGTCCCTGAGCCACCTGTTAACCAGGTGAGTTTTCCTGCCCCTTTCAGTGCTGTTCCCTGCCACTGATGGGATGGAGGAAAACACCACCTGCGCCCCTGATCCCTCTACCAATCGCCCCAGTGCCCTGAAGTCCCTTTTGATGGCCTTGGGACTTCTTTCTGCTATCTCGTCCCCGTCAACCTCCATTACCAAGAGGGGGTAGTAATCAGAAGGCCGCACCAGACCAGGGAGTTTCTTCGCAACATCCCTAACCTGGGCCCCAGGGAGGCAGCAGACTTCCCTGTGGGATGGGTCCGGTCAGCAGATCGGGCCCTCTGTTCCCCTCAGAAGGGAATCACCTATGAAAATGACCCTCCTTTTTTTCTTAGTTGAGGCAGTCGTAATTCTTGGGGCTGTCTGACTCGTTCTAGGCAACCCCCTGGATGGAGCCTCACCTTTACCCAAATCCTCTGTGGCCCGTCCCTCACATTCCAGAGCCCCATATCTGTTGCTTAAGGGCAACTGGGCTGGTGAGGGAGGCTGGGGGAAGATTCGCTTGCCCCACCGAGCAGGGACCTGTTTCCATTCCCCCCCATCTCTTAGGCCCCCTCTTTCTGCTCGGTGGCAAGAGGGTAGGGGGTTCTCTGCTTTCTGTGGAGCCGCTTTCTGCTGCCTCAGCCTCAGGGAGGGCAGGGTGCGGCTCCACCAGTCGATCTCCCTCTCACACTCCCGGATGCTCCTCAGCCTCTGCACTTCCTCCTTCAGCTCTGCCACCAGGCTGAGCAGGTCATTCACCTGCTCGCACCGAACACAGCCGTTGTCTCTGCTGTCCTCCGGTACGAGCGCCAGGCTCAGGCACTCCCTGCAGCCAGAGACCTGGACACCCGCGTTCTTGCGTGGGGCCTCCGTCTGGGTCCCCACACTCCTTCGAGCAACAGCTTTACCACGGGTGGGTAACCATGGCTAGCATATCTCCTGGAAGAGCGATGCCCACTACTTGAGTTGCCAGAAGGGGCGGATGTACCCTGCCAGTCGCCTTCCCCGCGCGAACTGCCGCGCAAACTGCTGCGCCGCTCCCGGGCTGCTGCGCCGCCTCTGGTCGCCCGCACTCCTGCTCGCCCGCGCTCCCTGGGGACTGGTCTTATCCCTGAGGGGGTTTGGCCGCTGTCACACTCGACTCCGCCCCCGCTGAGTCAGAGCTGCCGCTCGTTGGCACCTCCCGCTTTCCCGCTGGGGGGGGGGGCCTGGGGTCTCCTCTCTCTCTCTCGGCGCTTTTTGCCGCCTCGCCGCTGCGGTTTTGCCACCGGAGAAAGGGTCCCTCGGCGCGAGCCTCTGCTCCAGAACCCTTCACCTTCAGTAGCTTCGCCGAAATGGAGTAGCAGTGTTTGTTCCATTACTATCTGCAAGCCATTTTGTCCTGAGATAGGTGACCAAATCTTGTTTTTTTCCTTCTTACAGTTAAAATCACCAGACATTTGCTTTTCCATCTTATTCTACTGCCTTTACGATACATTCTGCTTATCACACCTCAGTTGTCCATCAGGAAAGTATATTAGCGATTTTTTCTGGTAAATAATGCAGATTCTATAAGGGAAACTCCTAACATTTAGAACGGTGTGGCCACTTTCTCGACAGACATCGAAAAAGTTTTTAGCAGCTGTGAAGGCTAAAACAATTTCTAGGAGATCATTAACAGAGAAAATCTTCTACCAGCGTCCTAGGTTTCTCCCTTCTACAGATTCCACATATCTGCAGAAAGTAAAAGAAGAAAGGTGCACGATGTCAGAGCACCTAACTAATTCCACCATCACTGACAGCCCGAGCTGTGGGCTGTCACACTGTCGATGATGCACCAGCAGCTTCACAGCAGCTACGGAACCGATCCTGAAGATGCAGAGTAAAACACTCTGCACCACAAGCATCACTCCCCTGTCTGTGTTTGCTGGGTGGGAACACAAGCAGTCTACTTCCAGTGTCGGGGTGCGTATATTCCAACAACGTGTGCGATGCAAAGTCTCAGGCATGGATCAGCCCCTGTCCAGGCACAAAGCTAGAGCTTCCATCAAAAGGCTGTGTGTCTACCTGTTAAATCAGATCTGCTAAGGTATATTTGGGGTGTTAAAACCTGAAATGCCCAAGTTGTGTATTCAGATTGCTGGTTAACTTCCTTGGTAGGAGCCGTCACCCACTGAGAGCAAAGACCACCCTGGCCTCTCCTAGGCACGCAGTAGCTGCAGATGGTTATCAATATGAAAGCAGAAATCACCCGTGTGTGTGCAGCTATGGACTCAAATGCCTAACTTGGGGCATTTAAATTAGAACAATTGTGTCAAATACATTCTCATTTGCTGTGCGCTAGCAAAGGACAGAGGCTGTCTGAGTAGTCAGAAAAGTTTTCACATACCCTGCATTAACTGTAAAGGTCTCTTCTTCTGCTACTACTTAGGGTTTAGGAGCCAGTCCTCTAGCACTCCACAAGGGCTGGGAAGCACTTCAGCGGTCACTTAAGTCAAAATATCCTCAGAACGAATTAGTCCAGAAAGCTGACAGCTCACAATGACCAGGAAAACCTTCTTGAGACAAAGTGGACTGGATATTTTTAGAAGAATCAGATGCAAAAAAATCCTAAGGAGTTGCTAGCCATATGGATGGATTTACTGGGCCACAAGTGCTCTGTGGAAAACAAATTTTACATGTTTGGAAAAAAAAAAGAGAATCTGTGAACAGCGTGGCACATTCACATAGACCTAATCAGAGTGATTAAATCAAATTAACTTTGCAGAGAAGGGAATTTCCTACAAGTACAGATGGAAATTCAATTTGAATGGAAATAATAAATTCAAAAGAATTAAGTGCAGTAATTTCAGACCTGTCGTTTCACTCAGTTTACTTTTTTTCCTTCTGTAGCTGCCATCTTCTTTTGTTATTGTTCACATGATGATGCCAAGATGACATCTTTTAATCATGCCAGACAAAATCCAACAACCTGATATAAAAAATCCTAGTAATAAATGGACTACATACATCAGATTGCTTCACTTAAAAAAGTTAAAGTATTATTAAGACCTGATAGAAAGCATCTCCAGACTGTATATGTGCAGTTCCACTTGTGAAACACGCCAATCGCTAACAACGATGCACAGATAAAAGTGATTCACCAATAAAGTCCAAAGCCAAGCACATGTAGTTACCACGTATTTCATCTAAGCAAAGCAAAAAAAGCAATCATGAATCTACGTTGTTTTCTCTGTGCTATATTGCATAAATTTCATTTCACACTTGGGGAAAAAAAGTGAAATCGGCCACAGTAAAGACATAAGCAGATAAAACCCTTTCGCTGGTGGTAGAAAGATACAGCGTCTAGTAATTTATTTTAACATAGGAGGCAGATCATCTGCTTCACGCAACAAAGCTATGCTGATTAACAGTAAAGGAGAATGTTACACTAAGGCAAAAAATACTGTCTTTTCAAGCTGCAGAGCAATAGAAATTTGTTTATTTTCCTGTTGCTCCTTGGTGACAGGGCTGCAATGCAGGAAGTTTAAAATCACATCTGTTTACGCTGGATGAAACAACAACGTAGGAAAGTGATGTGACAGCCTTTGCCACTTCTCTTGCAGCTGTTGTCACGCAAGCTAGAACAAATCTCAGGCTGCTGAATTTCTGCCTATTAGATCATGAGGCAAAGAAATTAGCTGATCAGCCTTTTGAGCTGTTGAATCCATCTGCAGTTCACAATAAATTATGCCACAGGTGTGCAGTGTAGGTAATTGCTCTAGATTTCTCTGACATTTGCAAAAGTTTTTACATTTTAAGCAGTATTTTCCAAAGGATGCTCCTGAGCTGTGTTCGCTTATTGAGAGGATTCTTGAACCTTCCAGCTTTCACCTGAGTCTTCCTGAAATCATAAGACTGACAAAAGTGCTCTTCTCTTCCTCACCTATTGCTTAAACTTCTCAAATAGACTGCTGGTATTTTGGTTTGGCTATTATTTTTTGGACAAAACTAAAACAGAAATTTTAGCTGCCTGTGTTGGCACATTTAGGGCACGATTCACCACAGCAAACCAGGCAGGAGACAGAGCACCGTACCTCTAACCAGCGTCCACTTCCTTCCAGCTGGATAACTACAGGAGGATTCGGAAAAAAAAGTCAGACCCTTTCACTCGGGATGCTCAGGATGGTCACAGCACTACTCAGAGACTTCAAATAATAGAGTAGGGCTGTCCAAGCTACAGAAAGCATTTTCTGAGACTGCCTGGCATGGCTTCGTATGTACATGGCAAGGTAGGAAAGAGAAATGTCAGCCTTTTCGGAGAAACTTTCCAAAGGGTGAACAGATGTGGCACTCACTTTCCATGAATGTCCATCACTGTGTGCTGTTTAAATAGCAGCTGCAGATACCACGTGATTTACATTGCCACAAATAAAAGATAATTAATCTTTTTGAATACACAGTTGGTGAATAGCTCACTAGCACATTAGCAGAAGTTTTGCAGATGGTGATCAGCAACCTATTGGAAGCTAATTATTGATTATATTTGAGGTGTGCTGTAAAATCCACAAGACACTTCTGAATATATAAGTTGCATCTATAGAGTTTCCCACTGATTTTTATAATTTTTATTACCCTCTTTCCTGGATACAGCTCTATTGCTTCCTGTTCGTGCTCTACAGCATTGTTTGCCTTTGCCTTAGCTCTGGAGCCAGCAAAGCTGCTTCGAGAAGCAGGTTCCCTTACGCTGGCAATGGGTAACAGTGATGACAGGCCCACTCCTGTAAATGCAAAAACTAACACATTCTGAGAAATCTTTCCCTTCACAAAAACTTCTTCACTTCTACCCATTGCTTGGCTACCTGTAAAAGTGCCTTAGGAATCATCTGTGCTGGGCTGTTTTCTCAGCTGGTGAAATTAATGGGTGTTCTCAAAACTAGAGAGGTGCCATCAGAGAGTGAATTGCTGCAACAAAGAAGCCATCCCAAGTCCAAGACCACCCGGCTATCGCTGAGGCTGTGGACAAACCTTAGGAGGTATTACACTGCAGGAGAATCGTACTTTCTAGAGCGACCGTAGCAGTCAAGCAGACCGTCCCGCTAAGCTCCGTACCTTCGCTCTGGTCCTGGGAGCCAGCTACGCCAGCCGTAAAACTGAGGCAAAGATACTTTGACTAACGTCAGTGCTGACAATGAAAGAACAAAGAATTCTGATGAAAGCCAGATCCACTCTATTAAAAAAATTTAAATTAAATTTTAAGCACACTGTTCGAAAGTCGGAACAGGATTAGTCAGGTAGATTACCAAAGAATCATTAATGGAAAAAATTATTTAGCTGGGTCTAAGAAGAGTTATAAAGTTCTTGTAAGGGGCTCTGAGGTTAACAGATCTTGCCTAGATTTCTGCGCCCCCCCCCCCCCCCCCGAAATAACATACACATACAGTAATATTTACAACCGTTCAGAAAGCTAGGACATTTTGAAACTAAGAGAATGTCCATGTGTCTGAAGCACAGAGATCTTTCGAATATTTAACATATCAGAAAGAGATATGTTTTTCTAACTAGATCACACCTGTTACAAAAGTCCAAGACATTCATGTATGTGGTCAGACATGTGGCTGGTTACATTATTCAAACTTTTAAAATCTTGTCTCAGTGAAATATTTTGGTGACATCACTGTAAGTTTTAGTACCCATATAAAATCATGAAGACATAGTTAAACTTTACTTAAAACAAATGTGCTGGCATTTTCAGAACTAGAAACTTATTTAAGGCATTATAACATTTTGTATTATTTTTAAAAAGCATATTTGCATAAGTTTTTAACTATGATGGCTAGAAAACAATTAATTCAAAAAATTTCTGTATGCTTTTGGAATTCAGATGAAATATTTAAGTCTGTTTAGAAGTCCAATGTTATCCAGTCAAACATGCATAATTATTGCTTGATGATGATGACAATAATAATAATAATAATAGAGTAATATAATCTCTACCAAAATAAAAACTGTAACAAAACCAAAAGTATTCCCTCAGTGGCCACTAAGCAGTGCTCCCACACATATTAGCTTATACACCAAACCAGCAGTCAGATCAGATCACAAAATTGCGGTTGGCAGCTGATGCGATAGAAGATTAAAAAAACTGGGAATATTTTATAATTTGTTCACATTTAAAATGTAACTGATAGATCAATGACTTGTCTTATACTGTTATTCTCATTCTTGGCTTGAGGGATATTTGTGATGAAAGATCTTCCTGTCAGACCAAATACAGAAGAATGCAAGATATATGTCTTCTAAAAAAATAAATACAAATTTTAAAAAACCTAAGTGGGCCTATTTACCTTTCAAATTCAACAGATACTTGGCCATCTGTTGCTCATAACATTAATTTTCATTCCTCTTGGCATCATACCTGCTAAAGTCAGTCCATATTAATGTCAGAGATGATGCATAAAGAACAAAAAATGTGTCTACATTTCAGCTACTGAGGCTCTGGAGGAAGGAATACATTATTAAACCAGCAGATACCTGAATTCACCTAAAGGAACTCCCTCTTGCCTGCCTTTTGGAGGTAGCCCTCTGTTTCTATGTCTCTGAAGGGTCAATGACTGAACCAGGGTAGGAGGGTACAGCAGGTGCTCATTTTGAAGGTAGACACTGCTGTGCAGCTCTTGGTCCAATGATCAGTATGCAAATATAGGAAGGCTGGGGACAGCTGTGGTGTACTGTGACCAACAGCAAAGTGACATGTTGACTGATCTGTGAGCCCAGTGGAGTAGCCAGTCAGTATCAGTAAAATTCACAAAGTGTTTCTTTCTGCCAGTTTGGCTGCCACGCCATCGATGCATACTGGAGAGCTAACGTCGATAGCCAAGCTCTACTGCAGCATCTGCCACTTCCACAAAGCCGTCAGTGACACCCATGGGTGGGATGGCATTTGGTTTATGTTGCTGACGACAAACCAATCAGTTGTTTCTCAGAAATCTTGCAAAGATGAAGAAATGTGTGCTAATACAGCGGCAGGCTCTCAACCTTGCACATCAAACATACGTTGACCTGGTTTGCTTTAATACGCGAGTGTCAGGCTTCGCTTCCTCCATCACTGGTTTATGCAACGGAGTTGATACAACATAGTTGCTATACGTAATAGCCATATTTATCCCCTTTTCTCTCTACTTGTCTCTGTGCACCAACCTTTTAACAGTTTCCTGAAATTCAGCTATTTCTCTTCTCAGTATGAAATGAAACCTGATACATAATAACATAGGAAATGAAATTATACACAATGCTGTAGGAGTGAAACCAACAGAAAACCAAGACAAAAAAATGTAGCAGCAATAAGCAACACACCTACCTTAATTAAACCTTCCCTTACATTTTCTTCTTTAGTGGGATTGATTAATTTAGGAACTAATTCTGGCTTCAAGAAAGCCACCAGAAAAATCTTTCGCTGACTGCCAAAACAGAATCTAGCCCTCTGGTTTTCCATCTGTTTTCTTTCATCCTACCTAAAACCGGATCTAATCACATATACCAGCAGAAAAACAAAATAGGAGAGTGCATGATTTTCACAGTGGATGAGAACATTCCATCTCTCTAATAACCAGAGGCTTTAGAAGAAGTGTATAAAAAACCACCATTGCAGTAGCCTTTCTGGGATAAAAAAACAGGAGTTTTCTTTCACTCACAGAATCAAATTCCTCTGGTGACTGGACTCCCATCATTTCCATAAAAACTCCCTGAGTCATCAAATTCAGACCAAGAAACTGACTGCAGGCATGAAATTCGAGATGACTTATTTTAGCCTGGTTACATTTTCGTCAAACGCCTGTTGGTGAACACCCTCAAGCATGAAGCTTTGACATCACTTTAAAACCTCATCTGTATTGTTTTCATACTTACTTTTAGAATTGGATACTATAATTTTCCCTCTAAAGGTCAAATCCCTGAATGAAACTTGTTTGGGCAGAGTCTTAGCAGAGAAGGATGCAAAAGTCTGTGTCCAGAGTTGTCTGGCTGAGATAAAGAGCAATGTGTTTCCTCTTGGCCTGTAATCACATTATGGCAGATAAATCCTAAGATAAGCCTTATTTGATGTGGAAAAGGTTGGAACAAACTGAACGTGTTTAAACGATGATTATGGACTTTTAAGACCACTGCTGAGGTCACAAAACATTCTGTAGTAGAACAAAAGGGTGCCCTAAACTCAGTAACTGGTCGAGGAAGCAAGGTGTGACTATAAATGTTGGAAAACTGCTGTAGCCATCTTCACTGCTGAGACTCAAGATGTTACCATCACACTGCTGGGCCTCTGTTCTCCTTATCCTGAAAACCTGGTTAGAAGGAGGAGTCACATCCATCTCCATCATGGTGGCTAAATCCTGAGCAACATCTAAGAACTGAAATTCCTGCTCAAATGAGCTAGAAATCTTCTCTTACCTTATTCTTTCCATACTTTCAATTTTCTGTTCTCCACCAAAAAGAAGAAAACAGCAGAAAACGGTATTGTCCCTCAAAACCACCACTGACTTGCTCCTCTTTCCCCAGTACATCTCCAGGGGTCTGACAATAGGAAGGAGCTGAAGGAAGAGGGGAGCTCAAGAAAATTTGGAGGGAAGGGCAGCTAAGATAAGAACGGGATGACCAAGATCATTCTGGGAGTCTGAGGTGGCAGAGCAAGCAAGGAGAGCACTGATTTTGTCATGAGCAGCTCAACGTAGCAGGAGAAATAAACATGCATGTTTTGGAGAGAGAATGTATTAGTTGTTGCAATAATCTTAGGAAATTCACTCAGCTTCAGCACAAATACCACTGCAGTACAGTGGTACATCCACTGGAAAGGAGGATGGTTGACTGCAGCCTCTTCCCTTGACCTGGATAAATGGGCTTGTGTTGTACAGCTTGGCAACATGGCAGCTTCTCCAGACTTCCAGCGGATGTTAGTTCAATCGCTGCTGAATTATTTCACTAACTTCTCTGCTGTGGGCATGACATGTCTGTAAATACTACTTTTTCTGTCTCTACTCACTGGGGACTCCCCTGTGCCCAGTAAAGGAGTCACCAGTACCGCAAGTGCTTGTAGAAAGGGTTAGGAGAGCACAAGTGAAATGGCGTGGGAACATGGGAATGACAGAGTGAAGAAGAAAACTAGAAAAAAAATAGCCAAGCTGTGAGTGTCAATATTCTGAAACACCCTTCTGAAGGGAGGAGGAAGGGAAGAGTGAATTAAATTTTCAAGTAACATAACATAATTCCTGATAGAATGATTACAGAATCTGAATAAAAAAACAGGTGTTTTTTTTTTTGGGGGGGGGGGAAGGGGGTAAAGGGAAAAACTGATTTTTAAACTTCAGAGTAAACTGATCATCTTCTCTATGTAAATGTTTGAGGTTAGCTTTTTTAGCATTCCTGCCTCAGTCAAAACCAAAAGATCTCATTTCAAGAGTGTTTGAAGAGCGTTTAGAAATAAGAAATACCAGTATTGCCTCTGCTTTCAGAATATCACAGAGCAGTTGCTAAATGACAAAAACATATCAGAGAATAAGCTCGAATTTGTGGAGCTTACCTTCCTACGATGGGATGGCACAATAAAATACGTTTCAATATTATGCTTCTTCAAGAAACTATTCCTTTCATGACCATGTCCCGGTTCTACCTCGTAGTCCCCATTTAGGCACTCTAAGGTGGTCTTTGTAATGTGAACTTTCCTGGAGAGAAGAAGTGGATATTGTTGTTAAAGGAAAAATACATTATGAGCTGGTGGCTACTGAAATACACTCCTATACAGAAGACCATAAAGAGGCCAAATTACGTGCAAAACTCCATTCTTGTTGTACAAAACCTGTTTTATTTTTGTCTTTTCAGCCAAATAGAACACAGAAATATTTATACGACATGCATTTTTCTAAACTTGAGCAGAGTGAACAGAAAGATAGCTGTTGACTGTCCAAACACTGGCAGATTTGTTGATCTGTAGAAAGTGGAAGTCTGCAACATCACCTTCCACCTTGTGTGGCTTTCTTAAGTGTTCACCTCATTGCCTGCTTGGAAAAATACCCTGCTGTTTGAAACTTGCGACTTCACATTCCGAATCTCTCCTGCACGTAAAAGGAGAAACTTCTTTTCCTGCTCCCCTTAAAGTCTCTGACTTGTCTCATTTACTCACTGTTTTGCAGGCAGCTTTCTAATTCACTTTATTTTGGCAGCACAGCCATCTTTGACACTATTTGTGAGTTTTCCTACCCCGCAAACTGTCTTCACATTTTCTCTCGAAAGACCCCTTATATTTGAAGTGTCTTCAAAGAGGAGATCTGAAAAGCTATTACTGCTCAATTAAATATGCGTTCAGATTTTTTTTTCTCTGGTAAGCCTTAAGGTAAGGAACATACAAAATACACTTGCCAAAATTGTCTAAGGCGGACATATGTAAAAATCAGAAATTCACTCACCTTCACCACAAAAATTCCACTGTCCCCCTGCTCAGCACATCCTGATCTTGTAAACATCCAGCAGAGGATGGTGGGTCCCAGTCCAAATGCGAGTCGCACGCAGAAGCACACCCACACACCCTTGCAAAAGCGCACCAAGTGCACTGAAATTGGGTACAAGGCTGCCCAAGGAGTACTTCAAATCCAAGGACGTGCCCCATGGGCTGGACGCAGGTTTATGTACAGCCGTACGACTGGCACACACCCCACCAATATCTGAGTGCATCAACAGGTATCTTTTTTCTATAGCCCACTACTAGTGTTGGAAATCTTGCAATGTACAAGGCACACATCCCCCATATATAGAAGTGCAAGGGTAAAAATTACCTGGAATAACTACAGGGTTTTACTTTTATAACATGAAATGGTGAAAGTCCTGCATTCCTACACTCCTAGCACTGCCTCATTCCTACTCTTTATACTTGGCAGATACTACTAAAGATTTCATTTGGAAATGTTTTGCTTCTTATCTAACCTGTTACTACCACAACTATCAAGATCCCTTGGAGAATTCCATGGGATAACTCATGTAATACATTGATTGCCCTTACAGAACACAACCCTTCTTACTGATAGCAATTATGCTGTATTACATTTACATTGCAAAAGCCTCAAAGAATGAAATAAATTCATCACCCACACAGGTCTCTGTTTCTTTTTCTCTGGTTCTCTCTCACACTTACCCAGGCAGTCCTCCAGCTTCCATCACATTGGCTAAAGTCACGTCGTTTGACCAGACATCATACTGCCATTTTCGGAGACCCAGCACCCCACAAAGCACCCTGCCTGTATGCAGTCCAACTCTCATGTTGAGATCAACCTCTGTGGCCTCGGCAACAGACCTGGAACAGACAGAATCAGAATACCAGTCTTTAGACAATGACATTGCTCTTGGGTTTTTTTTTCTCTCCTTCCCCCAGGGTTAACATCTATATACAAGACTGAATAGACAGGCTCTTTTAAAAATCTCAAATGATGTACTCAGGTATGGTTCTTTTCCTTCACTAGTTTCAAAACTCTGATTGTAATTTCAAAGAATCTTCTTGGTCATATTTCCATTACTGTTGAACCAAAATCTCAGTATTTCTAAAATTCTTGCTCTTAATACATTAAAATTTGATTTTTCAGGTTTCAAGAACACACAGAAAATGTTATGCTTTGTTACATTTAATAAAATAAAAAAAAAGGAAAAAAAGGGACAATAAAGCAAGTGCAGCAAGTGACTTTGTCACAAATGTTCCCTAAGACTATAACTTTTAGGGTTTATTTGCCACTTTTGCAGTACTTGCTATCACACTCCTGCAGAAACTTAGATATTTTACTGGCAGACAAAGAAATTCCTGGGTGTACTTCAAATAACTCAGAAACAGCCAGCTTCACTCGTGCACCTTCCTGCTTGTCTTGCATCTCCCACATATTTACTTTTTTGCCACAAATGCTCCTTTTTCCCAATGCATATTTATTCCAGCAGGATGAAAAGCCACCACAATGTGATTGTTTGTATGAAAAGAGTATTTCTGAAACAATATTAGGCTTAATTTTAACCTGACATGTAAGTAAGCAAACGTGTTTCAGTTCTACCATTACTGCAGACTGCTTTCAACCCAGTATTAAAATCGGCTACCTGGCTGCTCCTTTTTATCAAAAATCTCTGTTAATATTGCTCCTCCTAGCCTTGGGTTTACTGGTTGGTGGGTTTTTCTCTCCCTAATTCTTTTTTACCCCCTGCCCCACTTCCCTCACATAAAGGTCATGCTTGATCCTATATGGGCTAACTGAATTTCATCACCAAAGAGTTTAAGACAAAACACTAAGGAAAAGATTGGTCTTGTGAGTAAACTACTAACTTGAGTCACTCAAGACTTGCATTTAATTTCTCTCCTCTTTTACCATAGATCATTGTGACTCAAAGTAATTTTATCCTCTTTCAGCCCTCCATCTGTAATATCAAAATAATACTTTCTTTTCCTTACTCCTTTTGTTTGCAGTGGCTTGATCTCAAGGTCATAGTGTAAAACATTTAATTTGCAATTAACATAATATAAAATAATCAGGGAAAAAAGCATAATATGGACCCCAACACTTCCTCTCTGTGCAGCACAGAGGGTTAAAAATAATTTTAAAAAAGTTACTCTCATTCATGTTGTCATAGTTCAGATTTGTGATGTTCTCTAAGTTCCCCATTTAATTAAAATGCCACTTGAATGAAAACCTACCCAGTTAAAAATTAACATTTTTTTCCCCAGGTATCTCAGACTGTCAGTCTTCTTGGGTGATTTCTTTAATAGCTCACGATCTTTTTTCAACTGATATTTTCACCCTATGCTACTGCTAGGAAACTGTTGCAGGTACTACTAATCACATCGAGCTATGCTGCACCTTTACCTTTATGGTATCCTCAGCTACGCATCACTTCCTAGGGTGAGGCTGAAAGGGCACAGACTTCTACTTCAATGCTCTTACAGTTTCTTCGAGAAAAGAGGTACAAAGAGGTACTAGCAGAGAACTCAAATGGATAAGAAATGGCTCCACTCTGCTATGTTCTAAGTGGTTCAATTACCCAGTTACAGGAGTACAGGACAAAAAAAAATTATGAAACCTATAAATGAGCGCAAGAACAGCAGATGAAGAGTGCTCATAAACACCAACATCTTTCCAAACCTCCTACCCACACAATTATCTTCAACGGCAAACCTGCAAGTGTGTGAGTTTCTTCACAAATCAATGTTAATATTTCTTTTCCATTTAAAACAGTATATAAAACCTCAGGCTAAATGTAAGTGGAAAGACAGTGAATTCAGACAGCGATAAAGACCACTCCAGACCTCTGACTTTGCTCTGTCACCAATGGCTAGAAAAACAGGGGGAGATTTCATCTGCTTTTAGAAATTTGAATAGTGTAACAAAAAGGAAATTAAAAGAAATGAGCAGAGAAATACAACCTGGCTAATCACAGTCCTTGTTAAGTAAGCTGGACTGCATAAGGTACCAATGACTCACAAAGCAGAATCTGAAAACACTTCAGTTTTGAAAAAAAGATTTCCAGAAGTAGTCACTTCATAAAACATCTAACACAAGAAAGTATTTCTACATTTTCCACAGAAACTACAGGGTGTTTCAGAGGTGCTTTCACCATTGTTAAATGGAAAAAAAGCTTGTGAACGGTTCGCTAAACTTTTTGAATTTAACTTGAAGACCTGTGTGCCTTTTCTGCAGATAATTTCCATGCATATACCCCACTGATGTATCATAAATGAGGAACGTTAAATAATATATCAAGAATAGACTTCAACTATAAAAAACCAGAGCAGTACCTCAATCCTATTCCCAAACATCAACATTTCTGCACTAAAATATCACAAAAGTGTCTAATGATGCATTTTAAATTATAAATACATTTCTGAAAAAGTATCAGCACTTCACAAACCAGCCATGAATAGGCAAAAGAAAAGAAGTTTCTCAAATAAATTATTCAATATAACTTCTTCTCTCCCAGATTCAGATATAATATACTCAAAAGTTTTCCAAAAGTTAACACAAAAGTAGGCCCAGGAACAAATGGAAATCGAGAAACATTTTCTTTTTAAACTAGAGGCGTGCAGAATTTATGGAGGTGACTAAGAAGATAACCATCTATGCCGACAGCTCAAGTATCCTACCAAGCCTTTAAATTTCAGTTCTCTCCTTAGCTGCAAATATTTCATGTGCTGCTACAACCCATCAAAGTCATTTAGATCATCTGCAGAACAGCTCCAGCCCTGCGCTGCATCGGGGGGGGGGGGGGGGAGGGGGGGGGGAAGCTCTGCATCCCATTTCTTATAAGTTATTTAGGGCTTTTCTTTAGGTCCAAAAATATCTGTACAGAAATAGATATTTCCCAGGTAAAGGCACAGACAAGACTGTTGGTTCATGTGCATATTTTTGCTTTCCTTTTTATGTATACATGGTTCTATAAGGTCGCCCTTAAATTTTGCACAACTCCCTAGATATCTGTGTCAGTTCCATTTCCACATCATCAGGAATTGGCTGGTTCTTGGGCGCTGACGCCAAAGACAATCTTCCTGTGAACTGCTCCACCACCCCGGCCAGCCATGGCCAGAGAGGCTGCAGGCCACGGCCGGGAGCGCCCAGTAACAGCCGGGTGCTAGGCCCCGTCGCCCGCACTCCTCTTTGTCTTCCCACAAGGCAAGAGCTATGCTGGTCCTCTCAGGCAACTAAGTCTTGTTGTTTGAAAAACTTTGCTGTCCCGCTTCAGCAACTGGCTCTCCAGGTCAGGTTCCAGGTTTTTTTGGCTGGCTGGTTATTTTTTTGTCGTGTTGTGTTTTTTTTGTTTTGTTTTTTGTTTTGTTTTTTTTAATACTGACCAGAGCCACGTGCTTTCCCAGTACGTTGCTCACCTGGAGCATGGAAGCAGAGAGCTAGGGCAGAGAGCCTGGGCTGTGAAGGCCTGATGGCTTCAGCAGTCAAGAGGCTCACTTTGACAGAGGTGCAAGCCAACTAAGCTTTCACCAATGGGAGTGAAGTCAGCTCATGGTAGACAGCTTTCTCCTCTGCTGAAAATGTGGCTGCTGATTCTCCCAGAATTGAAGGCCAACTCACTCCTGACAGTCCAAACTTTCTCAGGTCCCAGACCTCTGGAGGACCAGGGAAAAAGTATCAACAGTGTTGACATCAGGAAAGTTAGTGCTTCATCTTCTTCCGCAGACAAAACATCACAAGGGAAAACCTGACATTTCAGTTGGGCTTCCTCAAACTGGCTGCTACAGTTCCTCTTCCCTTCCCCAGTGCCTTTGGTCAGACGATGACCAAACCCATGGGAAGGACATAGTTCAAGCAACAACCACCACAATGTCCCATACAACTAAGCAGCAACACAATGTGCAGGTGCAAAATAAGCCCAACTTCCATCGGTGAGGTCTTACACTTACGACTGGTGGAGTCATCTGTATTAGGTGGAGTCATCCATATGGGATAAACTCACTTGTGACACAGAAAAAAGCTGATCTATCTCCTGATAGACCCCACTGGGGTGTCCAGATTTGAAGAAGCAAAGCGGCAGATGTCCCTGCTCATTGCAGGGGGGGCTGGACTAGATGACCTTTAAAGGTCCCTTCCAACCCAAACCATTCTACGATTTTATGATACATGGACACTTTCCTTCAGACCTCCTCAAACTCCACATGCAGTAGGAACATTCAATATAGGGGGGGCAGACAAGGTCTATTCAAAGTCTATTCTAAACTACGTCTCCCCCCCGCCCTCTGCCAATACGTATAGGTTAAATGGAAGTAGGCAGCACCAGCTGACATCTACAGATGTGCTCCTACTGTGTCAGGCTACCTGCTAATGCAGACAAACCCAGTGGCGCAATCACCTCTGAGCCAGTACTAAAATGCCATCCTAGGAAGACGTCAAGGGAAGGAGCATCATAAAAATGTGCTGTTTACATGATGATAGGAATGATTGCAAGCTTCCATTATACTTCTGACAAGTTTCTGAATGTTAACCCCAGTATTCTGGCCCAATCTCATATCTCGTATTTATATCCTGCTTACCCAGATTTCCTCCTCATTTCCAATTGGAAACATTACAGTTCATTTCTTGCCCTGTGGCGTTACCGAGTGCATTTAAATAACTCCCTCATTTCATCACATTTCATCTCCTAAGAGATTACATTTCTGGACTGAGCCATGGAATTGTTTAATATAATTTATATCAGCTGATGAAGTGCTCTGTAAGGAAAGACAAACTATTCTTAAAAATGTATAAAATACCTTAAACCAGAACTCCAGCCAGTTTATGGGGCAGAGAGAGAAGAGTTTGGATAGCTGGGCAAAACTTCTCTACATGGCAATTATCTAATAAATGTATGTATTTAGAAAGTAAAATGCTGTAGTACATTCAGTGGAACCCTCAAAGGCAAGCAATGTACATAAGGTGAAGAGTGCACGTGGCCTAACACACTGTTCAAAACTGATGTGAGGACATCTGCCACATTAGAGCAACATCTGGCACAGAAGAGATGCTAATGAACATGACGATTTAAATTCTATTGCTAACATAAATCTGACAGTTAAAACTCACCTGATGAAAGCAACATTGGTGGTATCCAACACTTAACTTCCACTTAAATACTGCCACAATGGTTTAAGTGACTCTGAAGCAGAATGAACACTTGGCCCAACACAAAACTCTTTGGCCCAACACAAAACTCTTTGGCAGAAGAAAATCTTTTGGAATCGAAACAGAATATAACACTATCTGTTGTGTTGGGTTTTTTTTGTAAGACAAAAAAAGATCCTTCCATAATGATTCTGGTCTGACTCTGTCCTTGAAAACAATACTTTGTAGAAGGCAGATGAAACTGTGAAAATTTTAAGTATTTTATAATGCTCTTTGAAAGCCACCCTCAAAATCTCAGTCCAAATGTAATGAGGCAACATTCTCAGACGACACTCACCTGCGCCATCATAATCTACAATACTTCAATAATGGTTACACAGAACTTGAAGAGAATAGAAAGTATCAGTTTATATGAACACATTATAACATTTAGCTCAGTCAAATCACAGATACATCAACCAGCCACCAGAAGCTTCTATACCTCGATTTCCTGGAAAAAGGGCATCTTGCTTGGTATGTATCTCTGGGACAGGCACTTTTCACAGTTCCATCAGTTGAATCACTATTCAAGTGATTTTATTTAGTTATCCCAGGTACGTGACAAACCTGTCATTAGGGGTGGTGACATCCAAGCCTAAATTTACCATGCCAAGACCTGACTTCTGCAGTAAAGTGGACAGACTTTTAGAGGACTACCAGCTTGCATCCAACTCTGGATGAAAAAGCGAAGCTTAAAAACAAAAATGACTCTGCGTCTCATGGGACTGGTAACACCACCTAATAATCGCACCAGCAGAAAATAAAATGTTACATTCCAACTTTACCATCATGTGCCCTTCACTTCCCCTTTTCATTTACTCAAGGTATTTTCAAACAAATTAATGAGGAATCCGTCTTCTAATTTTGGTCTTTGTGAAGGAGTGATGAGTTTTCTCCTAATCTTCAGCAGAGCCTGTTTTCCTAGTTTGGAGCTCTTTGTGCAGTTGACTTGGCCACCTGCTTCTGTGACCAAAAGAACCTCACCCAGAATCCCACAATATCTGAACAGATGATTCTCCACTGGCAGTAAAACAATCGTACTGCCACCAAGGGCAATGGCACTTGGAATGCACCACCTTCCCACTTCCAAACATAAGCAGAACAGGCACGCTCACTTAACTAAGAGAAGAGGTATGCATTGAGCCTGGATCTTACAGTCCTTACTCACACTAATTGCTTACTGAAAAAAAAAAATAAATTGAGGATTAGTTAATTCTGCTTATGTACAAAGGAGGCAGAATAAGTCTCTAGTCATTCAAAAACCCTAAATAAATCCGGCACTCTCTTATAACCTTGCCTTTTCTCCATCTTGCCCTCTCACCGTGCTCTGATCACTGACTACACACTCTAAAGACTTACAATTTATGAATTCTTTAAAAAATAAAAAGCTGAAATGGTCAGTTAGTTATCTTCCACCACAGTTGCTGACTAAACATGTCTAGTTACACATTACAGCCCATTCACTTAGAAACACAGAGTTGCTGATGCTAGAACGGGCTTCTGTAAATCATCTAGACCAACTCCCCTGCTCAGAGCAGCATCAGCTACAGAAGGTTGCCCAGGAGTGCGCCCAGCTGGATTTTGAATCTCTCCAAGGGTGCAAACTCCACAGCCTTCCAATATAACATCTCCAGTACCTGACCACCTCCACAGTAAAAAAGTTTCTGCCTACACTGTAATGGAATTTCTTGTAGTTCAGTTTGTGCCCACTTCCTCTTGCCCTGACACTGGATACCATTGAGAAAAGTTTGGCTTTGTTTCTTTACACCCTTCTGTCCACTCTTTGTACGCACTGCTAAGATTCCCACTGAGCCTTCTCTTCTCCAGGCTGAAAAGACCCAGTTCATTCCTCCCTTTTTAATTCAAGTCCTTTTTCAAGTTTACATTATCAGGATAGCAACCAACAAATGACAACAGAAAAAGGGAACGTTTCATTTCTAATATCTGTAACACTGAAACATGCAAAAAAGGACAGTTCAGACAGTTCTATCACTAGCTTATTTGTATACATGAAGCACAGCACAACTAATGAATTAAAGATTAATGCTAGGTTTAAAAGAGGATGAGAGCACCAGCTACTGCTCTCCAGGGATTCAAAAAACGACGACTTTGGAAAATGTGTACAAGGCCTGTATATCAAACTGTGCTTCTAAAGGCCAAGGTTTCCTCACAAATGGAGTATCCATATACTGCTGGAAGAATGCATATATACATAATTTGCTAATGGATTTAGGATATTCTTTTATGGTATTATAGTATCATAGACGATCATATATTATCATAGATTGCAAAATCTTTTCTCAGTTTTACAATTTTTACAAAGATGACAAACTTGCATTGAATGAGAGGGAGCATATGGATTCATTTACCCAACTTTACATTCTGAGAGATTTTATAAATGAACACTATAATAAAAACACATGGATTGAGCTAGAAATGAGAATCAGCCTTCAATTGCTTTGAGTACTTCTTTCATTTTTTTCTATGCTTTCAAGTCCTCTGCAAAGAAAGCTCAATGAATCCAGGTTCGCAGAAAAGTTTAAGGTTGATATGAAACAACAAATATGTGTGGTAATGCCCATGTTTCCCTAAGGCATTAGCAGGGATTGAACAACTAGCCATTACTTCCACGAGATAAATTCAACTCTCCTGAGCAAAACGTACAGCAAACTCTGTGAGAGTATCATAGTACACCCTTCTAGAACACCAAGACTCTCCACAAATGAGCACAATTTGGTTTCGGAAAAACAACTTCTTTGTGTGCGTATACGCGCATAAACATCATCTCACCCAAATGGAAGACACGAAATATATGATGTGGCAAAAGCTTTACTTGAAACAAGAAAGAAGGCGAAATGTTCTAAATCAAAAATGCCTAATTTGAACTCAAACCTTCTGTTTGCCTATTCTGATTTTTTTTCTTTATTTCATAATTTACTATTCATTTTTAACTCAAGATTACACTGTGGTCTATTCACCTTTGCAGAGAAGGCAGGTCTTCTCTGCATACAATGCAAAAACTTGAGGACTAAGTGAGTGGGAACAGAACCTTGAGTCAATTCGTATTCCCAACAGCCCAGCTGACAACAGAGATAGAATAACCGGCTATTGGGAACAGTGGCCAAACACTTTCCAGTACAGAACAGGTTAAGGCCCCTGATGTGACACACTCGTGAAAGCTCATTCCGAATGTAATAGCACTCTGCTGACCAGTATTTATTCATATACAGAATCAATACAGCTGTGCACTCCCTGCTATAAATATACTCCTCCCTATAAAATATACACACGCATGCACACACACACAGAGAGCAATACAATAGTGAAGAAATTTCCCATCTTTATCGCTTCCCTCCTATGTAATGAAACAGATCTTCAGCTCTCGCTAAAAGCTCATTCACAGTTCTCTCGCATTCACAATTTTTGCCTTGGTAAAACAGTGATCAACGCAGAGCTCTCAAGCATAAAAACATTCTTCCACTCAGCAAAGCAAAATTCCCATTACATTTCTGAAAAGCGGAACAAATTAAAGGTTTAAACCTGACATACAGAAAGGAGAAACCAGCAAGCCAGCATTTTGAGAACACAAACACATCTACAACGTGCATACATCAGGACTGGCTTTAAGTTTACATACTGGTGTGCAAAATGAGCAGCGTTTATCCCTGTAAAACAAGAAATTGCACTCCTATCTTTCTGGGACTTGGCAATAGAAATATTTTGTTATTTCCCAGTATCCTTCTGTCCCCTAATCAATATGTGTATGCGCGTCTGCATACTCACACTTGTGCACTTTTTCCTCACAGCGATTAAACAGAGTGGCAAATCAATGTCTAGAAGGACCCTTCCTAAAATCAGTATCCTGTGACCTGAATGCACCAGTGTGAACTGCTAGGTAAGCAGTGCTAGCAGACACACCGCTGTTTTTCTGACAACACCCTTGCTGAACAGCACACAGAAGCTGTTGTAGCACGCCTGTCCGGGCTCACCGCGCACGGTACTTACGTGATGGTGTCAATCATATCCAGTCCCATTTCAACACAGCAATGGGCATGATCTGTTTTGGGCTGGGTCAATCCTGATACACAGTAGTAACAGTCCCCTAGGATTTTTATTCTTCTGCAGTGGTTTTCCTTTAATAAAAACAGAATGGGAAAAGTTTTACTATTCACATAAATATTCCAGTATTTACAGGATAAAATCTTCTCCAATATGATGCAATCATTCAGGGAATACTTTTGTGGACAAATGAACTAATCTACAGTTCATTAAACCTGGGTTCCCCGTACAGAACAGCTGACACACACTTATTTGTTTCTTTGTTTATTTACTTATAAATACACATATATGTATGTGTACATACAGCCCCGCATTGTTCAACACACAAGGGGTAATACTAGTTAAAACCACACTTCTGAGCAAATATTACTCCCTTGCCCTCACATTTGGGCAGTATGAATTCAAGATTTGCAATGAGACTTCATTTCTCTATGAATCGAAATCGAAGGACTGAAGCCAAACCACTACTGAATATCAGGAGAATGCTTGCATTCTGAGAAGTTTTTATTTCAAATCCAATACGCACATACCAGGAAATATGATGTATTTCTTTGTAAAGTTACACACTTTTGTGCATTACCAGTTCATAAATCACAATTTACAATACAGCAACATCAGCGTAAATACGACACACTTGCAGATCAGAAGATACAGGCAGTTTGCATTACCACCAAATTTATCTCTTGTTTGCATACAGTTTAATTTCCACAGCCAAAGAGATCTGGCTAGATCTCTCCCACTTTGCAAAATCAGTGATGTCGTGATGCTTGCTACATTGGTCTGAGAAAAAAGTTTACTTCTAAACAGAGAGCACATAACAAAATGCCTTTAACGAAGCAGTGCCTTTAATGAATAAACTATGAGGAGACACAAAGAGATGATGGTATCCCTCGCAGCTAGACTATGGCAACTTCTACCCATTTAGAGTATGGCACAGAAGGGTAAACAACCTGATTAAACGAATCCAGCTTACCCAGCTGGGACTATGCCAAGCAAGTGCCACGCAAAATTAGCTGTTGTGAATATGAAGAGGGAGGATTACCAAAAATCTCACACTCCCACAACAGTGTGCTATACAGACTTGACTTCAGCAGCACAGAAATGGAGAAAGAAAGGGAGTGGGGGAGGATTTAAAATTTCTGGGAAAAAATGACTTCATCATACTGCTTCAGCTTCTCATACAAGCACATATTCTCACCCAGTCTCCCACCTACAAGAATCAAAGCCTTCCTGAGCTGATCACACTCTCCACAGCATTATGCATATTCCAGCTCGGAAGCAATGGTTATACCCAGGGCGATTCCTTTCTCTCTAACCTGTTCTGCACCAGCATTCCGGGCTTGCTATTACACACTCTCTCAGCGGCAGGCACTCCTATGCCTGTCTTCTTTGTCAATGTTTTTGAGTATTGAACAAATGTTATAAAATGAGAATTGTCTCTGTTCAGGCATGGACAAAGGCATGCTAACGCCATTTGGGAAAACCGATTTGTCTACTTCTTTTTATAAATTAGGCAGCAAATTCAGATCTTGAATCAAAGAATAGAGCCATCTTTTTGGGTATACTTCACAAGTAGAAAAGGCTTTTCTAAGCGTGACTACTTAACATTTCTTCTGCTGTACAGCAGGATATAAATACACCACTATTTATCATTGCTAATATATATTCTAATGAATGCCAGCATAATTCTTCTAGAAGCACTATCACCGAGGCCTTAGAGTATTCCCACAGCCTACAGCGACAAAATGCCTCACAAATTTTACTTAGAGCTTTCATTGGGTACTTTGAGATCCTTGGCTAACTGGTATTATATAAGTAAAATAATTCTTGATGCACACAAAGTAATATGCAGACCTCAAAACCTATCTTGACACAAAACAGTCTGTCCAACTGAAGTTTTTCGGACAGAAACCACCAAGTTTTTTAATAGAAGCCACTAAGTTTTTTAGTAGAAACCACTAAATTATACTGTCAAAATAAGCCTTTTTTTTCCAACTGTGGGCAAATTGTGAAGAAGTACAGGGTAGTCAGTAGTTAAAGCTGGAACCTACTTTCCAAAATAAATCCAGTTTTGGCCTACCCCTTACAATCCTCTATAAAGCCCTTTTCATCTTCAGATTTGGTCTGCATGATTTGTGGTCAGGCAATGACTATTTGACCCGGCCGAAAGTTCTTCGGAAAAGCCATTTCAGTAATCTGGGGTGGACTATACGTATGTGTTCATCAATCAGCGTTCGCTCCAGTTCAGTGTCTACCTCCAAAATGGCTCACTCCTAAGGACCTGGTTTTCTTAGAGAGCTTACTGTGCTATAGACCAGTACTGCATATTTTATAACAAGACACACAGCATCACTGTCAGACTGGCACGGCACAGCATAGCAGCCTGCTAGATAGTTTAAGAAAGGAAAAAAACAGAACAGAGCTTGATTCATTACCACTTCTCCAAGTCAGGTTATTACTTGCACAGGAGAAAAAAAAGAAAAAAAAAAATAAGGACTACAGTACTTTCTCGAGAGACAATAACTTTGATGGAAGACATATGGCTAAGTCACATGTTGTTTTTGACACCACCACTCTGTTCCTTATCAGATGTTATCCTCACTGTTCTTATAATAACCAATTAATATACAGCAAGGTGTAGCAAAAGAGTTTGTTTTCTTTTTCTCCACATGTGAGGCAGACTTCCAGGAAGGAGACGCTGTGTAGCTTTGTAAGAGCAATCTTTTTAGGGATTGATATGCAAATTAACAAAACCAACCCCTTCCCTCTCTTTGTTTGGTTTCCTCAGCAACTTCCAAAGAAGCCCCTGACTCGGCAATATTTTTCACATTCGTGCTAGTGATGAATTCAAGTGTTCTAGTTACAAATGTTAGTCACAGTTGATGGAAGCAGTATCTGTTTAGAAATAGCTGATAATTTGGTTTTCTGCATATGATGAAAAGCACTAGAGACTGCTAGCACTGCATTAGCCAGGCAGCTCGCCCACCTGCGGTGCCTTCTGGAGACGGTCCCAAGCGGATCAGCAGAATTCCCTCCGGCACAACTGTCACTCACAGGGTTTGTCAGTGCGAAGTGGAAGCCCTGCTCAGAAAGCAGAGGATGCCTCAAAGTTGCGAAGAGCTTTCTTTACACTTTCAGACAAGGACGATCTAAAGGAGGTTGATCTACTCATCCGTTAAGCAGAATGGGGCGGGGCTTCTGCTTCCAACAACTCTATTCCAGTAACAATAACTGTTGTTATTATCATTCTTTATTTAAATGTATTTTGCAGAAAGAGTGAGGTCTGCCAACTCAGACTTCAAAACTGGAAATTCAGACCATTAACTCCATATTCTTGTACTATACAAGCACAACATTGTTTTGCTTACTCAGGATGAGGGGGGGAATTAACAAAAAGTAAAGGGAAAAGAATTTACAGGTTATATAAAAAAATACATACATCAAAAAAAGGTTGTCTCAAACAAGTAACAAAGGTTAAAGTGCTTTCAGACCTCTCCCAGCAAATCAGACAGCTAGGTGTTCTCTTGAACAGAGAGACTGTACCAGGTAAGTGCAAAATCTTCTAAAGGAGGATTTTTCTTGCATCTCTGATTGCAACAATTCTTCTTGTCACTGCTGGGTTAGGTTTTTTGTTTGTTTGTTTTCAGGGGTTGTTGATAGGTTGCCCTCGTAAGTAATTACTTGTTACATGAATAGATCCAGCAGCAGGGATGCTCATTACATCATTTTTGTTTCTTCTAACACTGTCTGGCAGGAGAAGAGCCTCTTTAAAGGTTTTCGTTGTTTTAGAGATGGCAGATGCTAATGCGGGAAAGAGTCCTTGCTCTGCCTTCTGTCACTGCAACAACCTATGTATTTCTACACACTCCTGTGTCATCACAGTATGAGAGCGCCTATCAAAGTAAGCCAGATAGGAAGGTCAGATAGACTATAATTTAGAAAAGTAAGATTTTAAAAGCTAAAGCATTGAATTTCTCTCTCTTGTAACTCCACTACCTGCAGTGGAATTACACCAAGGATGAGTCGGACTCTATGTGACTTCATTACAATATATTTTAAGCTTATTATACACATCCATTTCATTTTCTGCAAAACTGCTTGCAACCTGATTTGCGGGTGTGCTCTTCAGACTTTAACTGTCCTATCCTCCTGGAATTACAATGTACTAGTAGGAGGGATTTTATTTATCCATAAACTAGAAAGACACCTTATTGCTGTTCCTACTAATAAAAACTGCATCAGCTAAGGTACACAAGAAGATTCTTTACCATATTCAGCCAACCTGGATTTAGTTATGCTGTGCAGAGCAAGAGAAAAGATTCATAAGGCCTACAAAAAGATGCGTAAGCGGTGATTCTTGTTTCCCTTAACTCAGACACTACCAGTCTTACACTCTCCTAGAATGCTCCTGGACATGAGCAGTAATAACATTGAGTTCTGTTTAGGTTACAAAAATGTGAACAAGAGTTTGTTACTTCTGACACTGATGGCAAATTTAAAGTCCTCAAAAAAATAGGAAAAAGATCAAACCAAACGCAACTCATATCCAGGTTCAGCTGTTTAAATGCTGGGGGAAAAGCAAGGAGCTCTATTAGGCCTGGACCTATGCTGGAGGCTTTACTCTCTCAGGGGAAGGCTCTGGCATCCTCACCAAACCTCAGACTTCAGTATTATGAGACCTCTGGGTATCGCCCCTGTATAATGCAAATTAGTGCAAGAGCAGCACTTGTACGCGGCAGAGGAGTGCCAGGAGATGCAGAGGGAGCAGCTCTTGAGCTCAAAGCCCTTCATGCCTCCCCCATCCATTCACAGCCTGAAACTGTTTGAATCCGTGGCTTGAAAGAAACATTGCCCTACTCCGTGAAAGAAACACTGATAGCTCAATGTTTTCTTCACATATTGAAGAAAAGTCTTGGGCAGAGGGAAACCATCAAAATGCAGATCTCTGATGGCTCATCTTTCACCGAGAGCAGAATTAATTCTGGGGGGACAGTGGTGAAGTATGAGGGCTGAAGTAGGAGTATAAGGTACCCCAGGCCCTGCCGCTGCTGCCAAGAATCTCATCACCGGGGCCAGGCAATGCCACAGCAGGGCATGGTCATCCTCACTTACAGACCTTCAATGAGCCAAAAGGAAGATCAGCGACTCTCAGGAAAGGACCCATCACAGCAGTACTTTTGTGTTTTACTCCCCCTCGTATTTTGTCTCTTGTTTTCCTTCCTTCTTGGTTTCAGTCACTTGGTATTAGTCACTTTCTTTTGGAAAGGCCCATTCCAACAGCCTCCTCTGAGCAGCCTGCTGTCCTCAGAGCTGAGCTGTTTGTATCAGGTGGGCAAAGGGGATCAAATTTTCAGTTCATATTAACCAGCATGGCATCATGGGTTTCAGGGAAACTGCACTAATTTACACCAGCTGTCCCTCTAATCCTCAGGGACCCAAGCCATAATAATTCAATAATCCAGGCTGACCACATCACAGTTATGGTCCTTCCTTAGTTAGTACAGTATAAAATTACCGGGCGGGGGGGGGGGGGGGGGAAATCACTGCTACAACTCCCCAAAGACATAAAATAGCAATAAAATGCATTCCCTATTTATGTCTCTTCACAAACCTATAACTTCATTCTGCTTCCAAAGAGGTCTTGAGAGAGGACAAGATAAGATTCACCACTGTCACCACTGCAGCTTATTTTAAATTTATTTAGCATGTCCAGCACATTTAACATTTATAGCACTTTATGACAAAGTGCTATTAATCTCAATAGAAAATTGAATTAGAAAGCTTTGAATCACTCTAAAAGTTAACATAAATTTACCTATATTACAGATAGAGACACAAAAGAGACTTGCAGAAAGAACAGTATTGTCTACTACATCCTCTAAAGCTGGAATGACATCTCTATTCAATTTCATTAAATTTGTCCATCAGATTGGAACAGAAGCAGAAACCCCCTGTATTTTGGCCATCATGCTGTATAAGTATAGGCATCCACACACATATATGTGCATGTACAACATGCACAGACACACAGTTCTGCAAATTTACCTACACCCTCTTGTATGCATACACAACATATGCCATAATTGCAAATTCTAATATTCATCCTCTGGACCACTGATACACTCGCCAAGGCGGCTTAGCCTGACAGCTACAGGCCAGACACCAGTTTTGAGCCCCCTCTTTCAAGAGGTTTGAACACAGACTCGTAGAAGTTACCTGGGTGTCAATACCTGCTCCTAGCATTACTAGTCCACTGCTTCCTTTACGCAGAGGTACAGTGAACGCCTTACTGCCAAAGTGCCTTTGGAAGGCATAGCACATTGTTCTGCTGTATCAGGAAATGGTGCAGGACAAGCCACCCTTCCCTCAGGGTCGTAGAAGAAAAGGTGGTGAATTGGATGAAGTTAGTTGGCAGGCTGTACAGTGTAACTAAGCAATACTATATCAAGTTAGTAATTGAAGTTCAGTTGCATGGTGAGAGGGAGAGATCCTTTGTAAGAAGTCAGTTTATGCTTCTGACATTTACACTTTCCTACTTTATTTAATTTCCTTATATAATTCAACAAAACATAAAATATCTTTCTATTTTTTTTTCCTCGGCTCTATAACTCCATTTTGTTCATCAGAGCCTTTGAGAAAAACATTCCGGGGAAGCACAACCCAGTGAAAGTCTCTTAGACTGCAGCAGTATTCACAAAAGATGCAGCTAGGTGGAGAAAAAGATGAAGAAATGGTTTTAGATTCGCATGCAAAACACTCCTTAGAACCTTATTTCAAAGGCTGTTTGAAAGGGCACTCCTTCTGTGCTGACGAAAAGCAAGCCTACTTAGGCTACCTTCTAACAGCTAAATCTGTGAAAATCACAGAATCACAGAATGGTTTGGGTTGGAAGGAGCCTACAAAGATCATCTGGTTCCAGCCCCCCTGCCATGAGTAGGGACACATTCCACCAGCCCAGGTTGCGCAGAGCTCCATCCAGCCTGGCCTGGAACCCTGCCAGGGAGGGGGCAGCCACAGCTTCTCTGGGCAACCCATTCCAGTGTGTCACCACCCTAAAGAATGTCTTCCTTATATGCAATCTAAATCTACTCTCTTTCAGTTTAAAACCTTTGCTCCGTGTTCTATTGCTACAGGCCCTGGTAAAAAGTCCCTTGCTGACTTTATTACCAGCCCCTTTTATATATTGAAAGGCTTCAACCAGGTCTCCCTGGAGCCTTCTCTTCTCCAGGCTGGCCAACCCCCACTCTACCAGTCTTATTTCACAGCAGAGGTGTTCCAGCCCTCTAATCATTTTCTGCTGGACAGGTCCATGTCCTTCTTGTGCTGGGGGCCTGAGAGCTAGATGCAGAGTTTACTCACTCCATTTGCAACTTTCATTAACAACAAACAGTAATTTCACTTATCATTTTACTTTTTTCTTCAGTAAAACAAAAAGATTCACCAACACAGTTTCTCTGTGTAGTACCTATTTTAATAACTATGCTGAATGTGGGCCACAACATGTGAGAGGTTATTAAAGCCAGCTTATCAGAGAAACTTCATTGTCAAATCCGGAGTGTAATGAAGTGACATGGAAAAAACCACCAGCTCCATTACACTGCAATATGTCAACAGTGATTATACACTTCTGAAAACTGCCCAGTCCATTAGAAAATTTCATTGAATCCTGTCAAATACTACACACACATTTTCACATTTCTTTTCACCCAGGTTTTGAAATGTGGGTTTAAAAACTGAAAGAACTATTTTGATAATCTTTTAATGGAATAATGTCTCCAAATATTGATTTCCCAACTTACACTAGTTCTTGCACATCTAGTAGTCTCAGCAAAAAAAAAACCTTGAGAATGAGCTAACTGCAATACTCCACAGAGTTCAATTTAGCAGAGTCATGGAAACATCCTCATAGCAGTAACAGTGAGTATAGACTTAACAAGAAGAGCTTCTATAGAGTGGCACAAATAATAGGAAAGGAAAAAAAATCTGGTTACTGTATAGGAAGTACCACAGAAAATGGCTTGGTAGGCTCTGATTGAGGAAAGCTGGCCATCTCCAGATGGGTATATGTAAACTTGTAATTTAGTAATGTATTTGCGAGTTCATGACAAATTACCTACCATCATTGGAGCCATATCATGCATGAATAAATGTATAATTATTCAGGATAGCTAAAAGAAGGAAGATATTTTGCTTCAAATGCTTTCCCTCCACTTTACTGGCAATTATATACTCTGACCTGTAATAACCTACTGGTTCCTGGCCTACCTTTTCTGTGCATTCCTGTTCTCACAATCAATTCCTTCCCTACCCCACACGGTGAGTAATTTTACAAAACTAGAAGGTTAAATGTTTTTAGTCTTGGAGAGTGAGAACCTATTCAACAGTCCTCTATGTTAATTCACCTGGAAATAAAAAAGGATTTTAGCAAGAGTCTTTTATACAACCATCAGAACTGGTACGCAAGCTTGTGTCCTTTCCAGCTTTCAGTACCACCCTTTAAGATGCTGTCTTTTTATGAAGAGGACTATCCCAGGAGAAACACGCCTAAAACAAATACTCTATAAAATGCTGAAAAACTAAGCTCTAAATTTCAGGAAATTGATATTTTTACAGATTCTCCTGGAAACAACACAATAGAGAGTATTTTACAAAACTGTCATGTTTGTGCACCACCAAAAGTATGAAATTCAGTTCTGCTCCAAACAAAAAAAGCACGGGAAATCTTCAAGACCTTATCACTGGAAATCGCCATTCCCCTCTGCTTGGCAAAATTACTGAAAAATGATGGCCTGAGAAGAACGAGCAAGATGTTGCATACAGCTGGCTATAAAGCAGTTTACAGAAAGATTTCCATTGAGTTCAAGGAGATAAAAAGTCTGGCTTGAGAAGAATAAAGCTGCCTGCCGTGAGGAAAGTGCTTCTGGGCTCTAGTGCAGGGGGCATGGTCCCCCCCAGGCTGAGGAGAGGTCCGACAGCCGTTTCCCTGCTGCACCGCTATGCCCCACTCAACAGAGCTGCCCCTAGGCAAAGGACTCAAGGTAGGCTTGTGTATGCAGAGTACACTAGACAGCTGAAATATGCACCTGGGTTATCAGTCTCCGGAGCAGTGCAGTGAAGCAGGCACTTCCGGAGTGCAGTCAGGCACCCCCCATGGATGGCACATAACGAACACCAGAAACACCTTTCTCTACGCCAACTGCACAGTGAACTCCAGAAACACCTTTCTCTAACTGTACAAGGAGTCAAAATACTTAGTTTCATGCCCACACTGTAGGCATCTGCAGATGACCAGAATAATCCAGTACACTCCTACACAAAGACTTAAATCTCACATTTGCAGAACACAAACTCAGGAAGAATCTGGTAATTTACCACAAGCATGCAAAACATGACAAGTTATGACAGAGAACTGGCATACCAAGCACAGTATCCTCTTACCTAAAAAGTACCATAAAGGAGGTTAGGCAAGACCTAACCTCTGGGGTACCTATCCATTTATGTGTTCCTACAATACTTGAAGTGTGTGACACTATCTTCCTTCCTGGAAAACTGTCCCACAGACGCTTACCTTTAGCTTCACACCATACACACGTCATTAGTCCCTGATCCTATAGAGGCACAGGCACAGTCATTCTGACCACTTAAATTTAAGAAAGCTCACTTCCTTGGGTTCCTCTAGCAGACCTCTTCAGATGGCTGTACAGAACCAGACTTGAGCTCACGTGCATGATCTGCCTCAGTGGGATCTTGTATCTGCACTATCAAGGGAACTTGGGGAGAATAAGTCTCCTTAAAATCAGCCTTTGTAAATATCCCCCCCTAGTGCACACTTACCAATTTCCACATGCTGTAAGTTTATATCTACTCTTTCCAGCACTAACTTTCCCATCTTAACCAGTCAATAAAACTTTGTTCATCTTACATTTTAAAAATACACCATAATAATCTTCATGTAAACTAAAAGCATTCTACGGATTCAACAGAATCAATTTCTTAAAGTAATTGCTTCTAGGAATAGCTAGTTCAAAGCACAGCAAAGGACTGCCTGTTCTTGACTCAGTTAAAAAAAATAGAGAAGCTGATTAAAAACATTACTTACCGACCCTTTACCTAAGGCTCAGCAGCAACATTGTTAAGTTCAATACCTTTGAGGATAGACAGGTACAAAAAGCCACCTCAGTAACATTGAAATTTGGAAAGTAAAAATTGTTAAAAGCTAAGAAGGTAATCAGGAAAGGATACTAAATTAAAATTGAAAGAAATAAATATAGACTCAGCCTACAAATACTGACAAAGCCTGAAGGTATCTATAACTGCAAATGGAAAGGAGAAGGAAGTCGTGTGTGTCAGTCTGGCTATGAGATGAGATGCCAAAAGTGGCATGAACAAGTACGATCTTTCATTCAGATCGTCAAAATCCTCTTCTAGTGATGTCCTTTGAAAAGAGCTGAAACTTCTTTTATCCTTATCCACCTGTAAGAGGAAAGTCCAAGATTGTCCTGGTTCTGGTTCAAACAGAACCGATTCTCTTTTAGTGAATCTTCCTTACAGCCAAGTTCTTCTACATAACCACATTTTTCTGAAACTGGCTGCATATTTTACAGACATCGTGTGCTCCAAAGCTGGTAACACCTAACATTTACAGTTTTACTGAGCTAACAGTAGGAAAAGAATGCAGAAAAAGGCCCCTGCTTATAATTATTACTCTAGCAGCCAAGGTCACTGATAGACCTTTTCTGTCCCACAAGTGAGGAGTCGTAAGAGGTCGCACGTGCAGGGAGGGTCAGACAGGACAGGTGACCCGACAATGACCAACAAGGTATTCCACGCCATGCACGTTGTACTCAGTTTAAAGTTGGGGGATCGCGAGGGTCTCGCTCTCTTAGTCCATAGCCGGCTTCTGAAGAGGACCCTGCTCGTTGTCCTGCCTGCGATCCTGATCCAGATTCCAATCTATGCATTCCTGAGTTCAGTTCCCATCCACTGCTGAGGCCAGTCCGGGACTGCCTGGGGCTGCCTGGCAGCGGCACCCAACTCCAGGAAACTCAGTATTGGTTTTGTACATTTTGCATTATCTCCTCTTATTACTAGTATTTAGTTGTTTAAATATTCAGTTTGTAAGTGTCTCTCTCCCTTTTCCTCCATTTTTCCTTTCCCTGGTGGGAGGGCGGCGGTTAATGGAGACCATCTGCCACACTGTTTATTGCCGCCTTGCTCCAAAGGGTGACAAAGATGCAGTAACATGGAAGTTGAAAGGAAACTAACTGAATCTGTGAACACAAATTATTACTTCTCCATGTCAATTTGATGCAGGAAGCATGTGAGAAAAATCTACCAAAGACAAGAACAACTAAAGAAGATCCAAACTTCTGTAAAAAGCAAACCTGTTTCATTATGATGCAGGATGCTGGAGAAGTGCCTCCTCTTTTCTATTAGGATTACAAGTAAAATATTTTGGGTATAGCTGAACTGTATCAGTGGAGCTACGACCATGATAGTACCTGATCAGGGACATGTGCAACTCTGTGTGATGCTACTTGGGTGACTGCAGCCTTGAGAATCGCCCTCGTTCACAGTAAATCCATGCCACAGCTGAAGCATGAAGAGAAAGTGCACTGAAATATACTGTATTAAAGCAACAAGGCACCCCGTCTAAGTGTCATGCATCAACGAATTCCTGGAGAACATAAAAACATGATGCGAATGATTGTATCTCATTAACATTTGTCTCTCTCACAAGTAAGCTGAAGAATGACAAACTGTAAGCTAGCTATAGTGTGGAAAGTTAATTGCAAGGCATCTGAAGACCTCGTGCAAAGATCAGTTGTTTAAAGCGTTCATTGACAATATGTAATACAGAATGACTGTCATTAGGGCAAAATCTGAGACTGCACAAAGTTACTCAACCAAAACTGGAAGAAACTGAGAAACTTCAGAAGTTACAACCTGAACTAAAAGAAACTAAGACCGAACAGCAGATAAAATCCAATAGAAACTAGTGCAAAGTCATTCTTTCTATCTGAACTATTCACAGGCCTTATGAGAAACTCAAGTAACTTCATACGTTCAGGAATGTGGTTTGCTATCGTTGTGTACAGTCCCAAGGGAACCTCTGCAGAATGGGCACACTTAGCCATAATGCTTATAGAAAATGAGGGTGCCTAAAAACTGTGACGTTGCAAGTACTACAGTAACCAGACATACAAACAAACCCCGCGGCATCCATAACAGCGCCTCTCTGTGTGGATTCTCTGATGTCTGTCTAGGATGAAGCTACCGTCCTGCAAGGATACTAATATTTTCACTCCTTTTTGTTAAGTTTTATATTTCCGAGACTCGCTTTTCTTTCTTCAAAGTGACTGAAGTTGGCCCATAGACTTAACAGTTATTAAGGGGACCACAAAGACCTATATAAAATGCAGATTCCTAAGATTGTTTCTTTGAGAAATCAAACAGTGCTATTGTGAAAACAGAAAACATGCCATCACTGTAAGTACTGTATTCTGATCGCCTCCTCTCCTAACAAAGATCAAAGACTCAGCGATTTACAAGGTAAAATAACCTGTACAAGATAAGCATTTGAAACTAATATTTTCTCTAGAGGTGAATAAAAAAGAAAGGACATAATAAAAGTACAAATTATTTCTAGTAGGGAGTAAGAAGATTAGGAATTTTCTTCCCTCTATATTAACAGAATGCAAAAGCAAAGTTTCAAATGACAATAAATTGAAACCTAAGGTTTGCCTTCAGAACTCCCTGTCACAAACTGTAACTATATTTGAAGCTATTGCGATTTTTAAAAAGAGTAGCATTTCAAAAAGAGCAAAACTATCTGCCTTACCAAAAAAAAATCAAATCAACAGCATATACATAGAGAGAAGTCTAATGCTGAAAAGCATAAACCAGCTTCTAAATGTCGGAAAGGCAAACTCTAGGATTAAATTGTCCCAGATGTCTCAACAAGAATTTTTTATGTTCGTCTGAAGCACCTGCCTCTGGTCAGCTTTAGAGCTGTACTGCCAAAAAGCAAAGACTTAGTATTCCTACTATGTGTCAATGTGCCAGTGTGCCAAAATGCCAAGGCTCTTCACGAGACTCCCAGCAAATACATGCTGTCTCACCCTTGCTACGCTTCTCACGGTGGTGACAGGGAATTTTTTTTTTAAACGTTGCAGTTTTAAGACAGGACAATGGTTTTAACAATGTTTTTGATAAACTGCCCGTTCCAGCTGACCTTGCTTCCTAAGAAGCAGCACACAGCTCGCACACTCACAGATCCCACTTCAGTAGGCACCGGGAACATACCTATCACCACTACATTCTTCTTTACAGTCCCTGCAGTTTCCTCCTTCATCATTCTGAATACTAAAGCACAGAACTGTTTCAGCCCAGTCCACTATTTTGACCTAATAATGAATATCTAGAAGTTGTTTGAACCAAGGGATCAGAGTCCTTCTGAAAAATGACACTTCTCAGCACACTTTGTCTGACTGCAGGAGACACAGTAACGAGCCTTCCTTTCCCACATCAGAAGGCGCCAAGGAAAGCTCACACCTTCTGTCCTGAAGCACATCCCGATACAGCACAGTCTGAACTAGAAGGACAAACAAATAACAAATCTTTCTCACACAGCCGAAAGAAACCACGAGATTTATTTTCAAATTTGAAAGAAGCATGCATGCAGACTGAACACAAAAGTTAAGGCTTTTTAGCTCCTCTGCTATCTCCAGTCTGCTTCTTCCCTGACAAACAACTGACTTCGCACCAAAAGCTGGCATCTGCCTGGTGCCCTGGCTTCAGGCATCACTGACATCTCCAGTTGGCTGCATCTGGCCACTGCTAAGGCCATCTCCCTGGCTTCAGTGCCTTGCCACATGTCAGAGCCACATGCCTTTCTGTGCGCACACGTGGCATCTTGCTTTATGTCACAGTACTCCCAGGTCATTACATAGCCTTTGCTTTCATGGCTATGAGGAATCCACAAATCACAGCATTATAAGCGTTAAAAGAGCTTATTAGGTGGCTGCTTGACATTTGGAGGATGAAATTCAGTAACGACATGAAAGTAAGGAGACTGTCTGAACTTTTAAAACCATTTAAACTCTTGCCAATAATCATCTACATGGCAGTCTCATTTCTAAGGTATACATCTCTGAAGTATTCTGGGCTGGGGACCTGCGCTCTTTATGAGGCACTTCCATAGTTCCAGTGATGAATTGGTTACACAAAGGCTTATGAGTGTGTTACAAACTCATACCAAAACCCAGCACCTCCATTGCATCTCTACTCGGCATCTAAGCTAATCTTCTGTTTTTCTTAGCAAAAGGGGACACACAACAGTTCCTCTCTGTTCTGACTTGTCCTAGTACAAATCAGGACACAGCACTTAATCAAACAATAACCCATTTAAGTAAGAATAGGTATTCCTCAGCCCTGGCATCTTGCAGAGCAGATGATCTCTTTCTCCTTGGGGTCCTTGAGAGCTGTTTATCAAGAGGGAGCCATGGATGCAAAGTCTTCACAGGCTTCAGATCTCTCATGTGGAAGACTACATTGAGAAGTGAGTTTGGACTGAAAAAATGTGGATGCTGTTTATGTCGAGGACCTCAAGAAAGATGTTCTCTACGTTACTGCGCAGTCTAAAGACAAGATAGCTAGATAGTGGAGGAACGTAATTTATGTGGAGGTGACAACTTCTCAGCAATGAAGGCTCTGAGGACGTGGCTGGCAAACAAGACAGATTTGATGAAGCTGTGCTTTGTTCAAGGGGAAAACCCATTTTCAGCAGATTGTTAAATGTAATTTGAAACAAGATGTGTGACTTTTTCAGGCACATCCACTCCTCTCATTTCTTGCCAGATCCCTGTGGTACCATTTGACTGCTAGGAGCTATAGGCAAGGAACATTTCTTTCATTTTCTTTTTCCTTGGGGAATCTGGCACAAGGTAGGTGCAATGACCAAAACACAAGCATCAGTTATGACATGGATCTCATTCTGCCTACAATAGCCTCTCTGAAAAACTGCTATGATTTCTGTGACAAGCAGTGCTCTCTCTGTGAAGAACTAATTTTACTCTCTAGCTTCTTGTTATCATAGAAAGTAGTTTTATGCCGTACTGTCAATATTCATATTTTCCATTATCCTTTTTTTTTCCAAGCAGGTGAGAAATATAAATATTGAAATATTTTCTCTATTTTGTGCAAACAAAACCAATGAGGAACATAGATGGCCTCCAAGGAGGGGGAAGAAAAGTATATTTTAAAATAGCAACTTAAGCTTCTTTCCTAAACAATTCAAATAAACGGTTTTCTCTCCAGAATATTAACAAAAAAATGGAAGCTTTAGAAATTTCATGACATACAGGGCTAAATCAGCCTATTACAGGTTTCTAGTGTGTGTAACATGCATCATTTTTCAGAAGGGAACTTCAATCAAACTGAAATGAGAATGTTGTACTTACTGTAGCTAATTCATCAAATTTGCCAAAGAGCTCATTCAGCAGCTTCACCAGCTCTTGGGCAGTACACTGTGATGCCAAACTAGTGAACCCCACAATATCTGCAAACAAAATGCTGTAAAGAAACAAAAAGACAAAGAGATATCAGTACAGAAGACATCTTCGAATTTTCATTTCCCTCTTTTACAGCAGGAACGCAACCCAAAGAACAAACTCCAACAAGCCCTGAGACGCTACCACCAAAGTACTAGTTGGAACAAAAATGGGAAAGATTCAGGCAAACAGGCATCAGTCTGGTGCTGTCAGCTACTGTAGAGAACCCCGGGCACTTTCAACGCCCACATACCTACCCTGTGTACCTATCTGGAGTACTTATGGCAAAGCACCTCGTTCGTGAGGTTCCCCTGTGAGCACTCCAGCAGCACAGAGAACAACTGCTTCTCCTCTTCACAGCCGAGATCTTCTCAGCTCGATTGGTTTCAAAGAAAGTTTTTGCACCTGTACAGTTCCACAGCAAAAATGATAAACCTTGCACGAGGCTTACTAGCTATTGAAAGACAGGAGTTAATAACTTGTGTTACAGTAGCTCCGTGATGTGGTTTTACTGCTCCTTGTGAGGAACCACCACCCACAGCGTCAGGCCAGGCTTCTCTGCACTGTGCTGCGTGTCTCAGGTAAGCGTCCAGATTCCATCAACGTTAGCAAAGATTTAATGCCCAGCAGCTTAATCTGCCTTCACAATCCCTACCCACCTGTAATGATAAGGGGAGAGAGCTGAAAGAAGCCCTGATACTGCTGTGATAGCGACAATATAAATTCTTGTGCAGATCCTGAAACTCGGGAGACTATGGGGCTATGATCTTTTTAATTATTTGGATTCCTTCATCCATTGGCGGAGGCCCAGAACCCACTGCAAAAATGAATGCATTTATCTCCAACACCCAGACTATAAATGTCAAACAAGTCTTTATTTATGCAAATGCTAACAAACAGTCCCATGCTACATGCCCTATGTATACTTGACATATTGTAAAACTTGGCTTGCAAACTGTCAGTTAAATTAAGCATGACATACTCCTCTTCCCCTCAACAAACCTTCACTCCATAGAAAAAATAGCAGGTCTAACAAGTCTACTCTTTCCTAGGCACCGTAACCAAGTCTGAACTCTCCCACGAAGGTACAAAAAAGAGCAAATACAAGTCCTCACTTAGCCTCTGCTTCTGTAACTTCATTTAACCCAGTTGCTAAAGTCTCTTGTCCACCAGAGCAGGTTAGGTAATATATCCCAGCATAAAACCGACTCATCCAAAGTCCAACGGCTTTAATCTACAAACCAAGTCTCTGTGTTGTCACATCAATCCTTGGGACAGTCTTCCCCCTCCCTCTCTCTTTGAGCATGCCTTATGAGAACATTGCTCAAGATGGCCTGCTTCAGGGAAAACACAGCTATTCCATTCCCATGCTGTCTGAACACAACAGAGAGGATTCTTAAAATGTGCAAGGGATGCTATGTAAAATGGCAGAGAGGCTAGCAGAAGCTGTTCTTATAAAATAGCATCCACACTCCCCCTCCATACAAACAGTATCTAAATAAAACCTGGAAAGCACATGAAACGTTGGGCTACAGCACTTCTTTTACTCTCAGTGTCTTTTTTGACTGTATGAATTCTGATGTGAATTTAGGTCACAAAGTAAATGGGTCACAAAGCAAACTGTACGAAAGACCCTGATGCCCATTCAAGTACATCTGAAAATCTTCAAGGAATTTAGGAGGATGACTTGATAATAATTGATGGACTTAAATATGGCAGTCCACTTTTTTTTTTTCCCCGTCTAACCACATTTGCACCAACAACATCCACTTGAAAAAAATTAGTGGGGTGGGGGTATGGGTGTGTGTATGTACACCTTTGAGATAACAGCGATCTTATCTGTCTACCAAGGTCTTCACCAGTGAAATACACATAGCACAAACCAGCAGTGTGTGTAGACTACGTAAGACTGTCTTAACAGCTAACAGAGCGACCATTACGCTGCTCACATACAACTACACCAAAACCTCTCACGTGGTTAAGCACAGAGCACAGGGAATGCATTCATGCACAATTACTCAGCTAAAAGGAAAGTTATTTTACATATGACTACCTTAATAAGTCAGTATGGGATCCTTGCTAATCCTTTCAACATTTGAAAAGACTATCAATGCTTAGCCCTCAGCATTTGGTTCAAAACACTGGTTAATCATACAAACAAGTGAAGTCCGTAAAAGTACCCACAAAATATAACTGAACATGTAATTGCAAATTTAGGTAAAATACGTAACTATTGTGTCCTGAGACAGCTGCAGTTCAGTTATGCTTGTGAATTATTTCATACAGCAGTTACCTGTATGTATATATTTTAAAGCTAATGGAATATATTAGGTGATATGATTACTGTTACACTTTTTTGGCATAAAGGGTTTTAAAAAAAATGTAACTGCTTTTTTACAAAATTTGTAACTGCTTTAACATAATCTTCTGAAAACGTGCAAAATCTATCTCCCATGTCTGGACGGGGCACAGCAGATGGAGGCAATGCTGTGAGTACAAGCCCTGCCTTGTTTTCAGAGAAATTCTGCTCATTTCTACCACCATGAAATGTTACACCCACAGCAGCTGCTGTGTTTCTTTTGAATGTAGGCTAAAATACAAATGACCGGACCTGATTTTTCAGCAGGGACAGCAGGAAGCAGCCAGCGGATGAGCAGGGGATTTGCAGACCCAGAGTGCAACCAGGACCACGAGCTTGCTGCTTCCAGGGTCTGTCGCCATTCAGGGGTCGCAGTCCTGAGGAGAGTGACCCCCTCTCACACACACAGAGCTCTGATATTCTAAAAACAGCATTGAAACTCGTTAGCAGGTTCGTTTTATTTTAGCTAGTGTGCTGACCAGTATTATCACCAATATTCTCTCTTGCATCTCTTCACCTGTCTCCATCTGCTGCCTTTTCCCTTACTACTTGGACTGTACACGCTCCAGGGCAGCACCAACAATTACTCCTTACTGTACAACGTCTAAACCAAACCAGGACGGCATCCTGGTCTGTGACACAGGGTTTTGACTACGGGGTCAAATCACCCATCTGATACCATAAACTTTTGTTCCCCTTGTTATGTCCTGCTCAGGTTTCTGGAACATAAAGGACACAGAAGGCCACTATCAGGAGGTGGCAAAATCTGCCACAGGCAGTGAGATCAGAAAGACTTCGTAAATCTTGCTATGGCCACAAAAATCATGAAGGTGCTAAAGAGATAAATAGCAAGATGTACAGTGCCAGAAACCCAGTGATATGCCTGAAGGGTTTTCAGAACCAAACCATATTGTTCAATATATTCAAATATTTTCAAAGTCCCCACCTGTTTCTCAGCAGAACACAAATCAACACTGAACTTCCCTTTCCTTAGATTTGGATGTATTATTCACACAAAAGCAACGAGAGTCTTAGAATCATAGAAAGTTTTGGGTCGGAAGGGACACCTAGAGGTCATCTAGTCCAACCCCCCTGCAGTGAGCAGGGACACCATTAACTAGATGAGGTTGCTCAGAGCCCTGTCCAACCTGGCCTTGAATGTTTCCAGGGATGGGGCCTCCACTACCTCTCTGGGCAACCTGTTCCAGTGTTTCACCACCCTCATTGTAAAGAATTTCTTCCTTATATCCAGCCTAAACCTACCCTGTTTTAGTTTAAAACCCTTACCCCTCGTCCTGTCACTGCTGTCTCTACTAAAAAGATTGTCCTCATCTTTCCTATAGGCTCCCTGTAAGTACTGAAAGGCTGCAATCAGGTCTCGCCGCAGCCTTCTCTTCTCCAGGCTGAACAAGCCCAACTCTCTCAGCCTGTCCTCATAGGAGAGGTGCTCCAGCCCTCGGAGCATTTTTGTAGCCCTCCTTTGGACCCGCTCCAACAGTTCCATGTCCTTCTTGTGCTGAGGGCTCCAGAGCTGGGTGCAGGACTCCAGGTGAGGTCTCACCAGAGCAGAGTAGAGGGGCAGAATCACCTCTCTTGACCTGCTGGCCACGCTTCTCTTGATGCAGCCCAGGATAGGCCATGTCCAACACTGATATACTTACAAAAGTTAAGACAAAGCAACTCCAGGAGTGACACCAGTGTTAAGGCACATTGATCTCTCCTGGAGACGCACTGGTTCAAGAGCAAAATAAAGTCGGTTCACTGTAATCACTAATTGCTATGGAGGTTCACAGCCTCAGAGAGTATTAAACTGGAGTAAACTAGGCTACCTTATATACGCATGAGAGAGTCCTCATAACTATATAGTATACAAAGGGACGCTTCACAGTGATTGCCAAGCAGTTTTACTTTAAAAAAAATACATATTAGCACATATGGAAACAAGCAGTGAGAAGCTACCCATTAACAACTGTTTCTCTTAACGATCATTCTGGGATATGACTCTCCCTGCTTTAATTCCACGAGAAGCTCAACAATGCCGTTGGGGCACTCTGGTGAAAAACCAAAAAAACCCTATCTCAATTAAACTGCAGCTATTAAAGAAAGAATAGAAATTGAAGTGGAAAGAAAGTGAAAACCAAGGACAGAGGTTACTCCTGGTTGTCCAACAGCGTAGCCTGCACACGATTCAAGCACTGCTCTCCCTGACAAGCGGTGCAAATGCCATGTTCAGCAAGCCTAAGCAGTTATCACTGTGCTAAGCCTGGCGTTGCCTCACTGCCCAGGAGCTCAGCAACGCTCCGAGTCCTCCATTCCACAGGCGAGCAGAGGGACCCCACGGAGCTATCCTTCTCTTTGCTTGGGGGCTATCCCAAAAAATCTGCAAAGCTACGCTCCTTCAGAAATTTGGCATTTGTCCTGTAGATTTCAGTCATATCAAGATATTACCAGTAAGTTCACAGGATCAGGAAGTTTGGCCAACCTGGTGAAAACTTAAATCACTTTGGCTTTCAGACAGACAAGTTATTAGTGTCATAAGTTACAAAACCATGTCAATATTCTAATTAAATCCTAGGGTGAAAAACAACCAATTCTTGAGCAGAGCTTTGTCAGACTTCTGCTCTGCTCTTGATTTTAAAGTCTGCGTGATGCCATTGTGTTGCAGGAGCAGTGCTGCCCTGGGTTAGAGGTTTGCTTACTTCTAATGCTGCCTACTTGATTACAAAAGATGAGAGGAACATATACTGAATATCTGGTGCTGTCAGCTACTGTAGAGAACCCCGGGCACTTTCAACGCCCACATACCTACCCTGTGTACCTATCTGGAGTACTTATGGCAAAGCACCTCGTTCGTGAGGTTCCCCTGTGAGCACTCCAGCAGCACAGAGAACAACTGCTTCTCCTCTTCACAGCCGAGATCTTCTCAGCTCGATTGGTTTCAAAGACAGTTTTTGCACCTGTACAGTTCCACAGCAAAAATGATAAACCTTGCACGAGGCTTACTAGCTATTGAAAGACAGGAGTTAATAACTTGTGTTACAGTAGCTCCGTGATGTGGTTTTACTGCTCCTTGTGAGGAACCACCACCCACAGCGTCAGGCCAGGCTTCTCTGCACTGTGCTGCGTGTCTCAGGTAAGCGTCCAGATTCCATCAACGTTAGCAAAGATTTAATGCCCAGCAGCTTAATCTGCCTTCACAATCCCTACCCACCTGTAATGATAAGGGGAGAGAGCTGAAAGAAGCCCTGATACTGCTGTGATAGATGACTGCTGTCCTATACTGAATATTGCTAAAGCGCAAGACCGCAGCAGCATAAGGAGACTGGTTTGTAATCTTTCCTTCTGATGGCTTTATCCGAGGTGCAAGACACACTTTTGTTACTGGTTTTCTCTCTCAAGCTAAGAGCTACGGTTACGCTTTCCATGACTTAGCACACCCACCTCTCCTGTAACACGCTGGTGCTGGTGCAGCTGCACCCGGGTTAGCATCGCCTTTCCTCCTGCTGCGCTCCCAGAGCAAGGCTAAAACCCAGGCTGGGCTCTAGTTTTTCTGGGGCTATTTTCAGCAAGTTTCGACTGGTCTTGCTCTGTTTTAGTAAAATGAGCTTAAAACTACTTGTTTATTGTCTAATTTTAGTTTTAACTTTTTAAAAAATGTACTGATTGCTAGAATGTAGCTTAAATGCTCCCCACCGCAAACACGGCCAGCTGTCTTTCTAACGTTTACAGTTACCTTTCTACATTTGATAGGAAAATTAGCTTGTTTTTTCATTAATAATATTTTATACGTAAATGGCTTCTTTTATTTACCAATAATACCAAATGATCTTACAACAATTATGTGTGAAACATTTTGAAATGTACGTAACCTCAAGAAGTTATTTGCAAAAATCACCAAATCTGCAATTCGATTTCTTCAGCGGAGCTCAGTTTGCCACAGACCATTTCCTGTTACCGATGCCACGCGCTCCATCTTGCCCTCTGATCTTAGGATACTTCCTCCTTACTTAATGAAACGCACCTAGCTTTCTGCAAAGAGAACTTTTTCAGAAAAGCTTGAAAAAACACTTCCTCCAATTACAGTCTACAATAATCACATTTACCAGTGAACAGTTCCTCCACACACAAACACGCCTAAACTCTGATATCCACATCAATTCAGTGTAAGGCCCTACAGCACAGACCACTGCCACAAAGCGCGTACGGCAGATACCTATATCTTCATGTGTCAGTACAGTTCCGTAAGCGTTGAAGAGCAGTGTTTTTCTTTCGACTATTCATTTCACTCCTAATTTATTAATGACATAGACAGAGGGATTGAGTGCACCCTCAGTAAGTTTGCGGATGACACCAAGCTGAATGGCGCAGCCGGAATGCTACAGGCAAGGGATGCCATCCAGAAGGCTCTTGACAGGCTGGAGCAGTGGCCCATGTGAACCTCACGAAGTTCAACAAGGCCAAGTGCAAGGCCCTGTACCTGCGTTGGGGCAATCCCCAACATCAATACCGACTGAGAGATGGACTGAGAGCAGCCATGCCGAGAAGGACTTGGGGGTACTGGTGGATGAAATGTTGGGCATGAGTCGGCACTGTGTGCCTGTAGCTCAGAAAGCCAACTGTATCCCAGGATGCGTAAAAGGAAGTGTGGCCAGCATGTCGAGGGAGGTGATTCTGCCCCCCGACTCCGCTCTGGTCAGACTCCACCTGGAGTCCTACGTCCAGCTATGGAGCCCTCAGCACAGGGAAGACACGGACCTGTTGGAGCAGGTCCAGAGGAGGCCACAAAGATGATCCGAGGGCTGGAGCACCTCTCCTGCGAGGAAAGGCTGAGAGAGTTGGGGCTCTTCAGCCCAGAGAAGAGAAGGCTCCAGGGAGAACTTCTTGCAGCCTTTCGGTATGTAACAGGGGCTTATAAGAAAGGTGGAGAGAGACTTTTTACCAAGGCCTGTAGCGACAGGACAAGGAGTAATGGTTTTAAACTAAAAGAGGGTAGATTTAGAAGGAAGAAATACTTTACTATGAGGGTGGAACAGGTTTCCCAGAGAAGCTGTGGATGTCCCAGCCCTGGCAGTATCCAAGCTCAGGCTGGTCAGGGTTTTGAGCAACCTCACCTAGTGAAAGCTGACCCTGACCATGACAGGGGATTGGACTAGATGATCTTTAAAGGTTTCTTCCAACCCAAACCATTCTATGATTCCATGATTCTAATTTTCAATGGAGATTTAGGAAAGACTTTTTTTAAAGCTACCTGGAGTATCTCATTTGATACACAAATAGCTATTTCTAATTGCTTCTGGTATAAAAAATCTGAATAAAAGCACAGCAACACTGCAGCGAGCAACTTCAGGAAAGAAAGCATTACAAAAAGCCATTTCCCTCACCTCTGTCACAAACAAGAACAAGGAGTTGAGCCGGTCCAGCACAGGCATACAAGTTATGTACATCATTATCCCACACTCCTGGAACAGGTGGCGCCTTTCCATGTTGACCAGCCTTGAGTCATCCCTCCAGGAGCGCCTGTGTTCCTGGTTTCTCCCCTGCAACCCTCGCAGGCAGGCACAGCCAGCGCCAGCCCAGCGACCCTGCAGCCCTCCCGCAGCAGCTGCTGCGCCTGCAAAAACCCAGCGAGGAAAGCAGGCGGCTCAGTTTAAGAGACTCAAGCTGCTCCCCAGCTCTGAGCGCTGGTGGAGCAACCCTTTTCCATGTCACTCTGCGGGGCGTTCAGAAGGACAAACCCTGCCAAGTTACACAGGAGATTTAAGAGCCTGTAGGTGGTAAATGTTTGCTTTCAACAGCGCTCCTTCTTGCGCTTTGTGCACTTGAATAGTCCTGCTGGTTTCAATGGAGCCACTTGTATAAACAAATACTCTGCAAAAGAAGGAGGGGTTGTGTGCCCTGTTTTTATCTCCACTTGTGTCATTTGTTTAATTAGAGCACAACTTCTAATAATGGCACACGCTGCCTCAGAAAGGAACCTGCAGGGTTTGGTTTTTTTTTTCTTAAAGATCAACCATAAGGGAAAGTTATTAATAGTTTTATCTCTAACTCGCTGCAACGATTAAGAAAAAAGTGCTCTCAAAAAATTAGAAAGGGCTGTTAAAACTAAAAGTGAGGGGGAGTTTGTTTTTACAAAATCATCATTCATGAAAACCAGTTCACCATGAGGTCTTACGAGCTCGGAAAGACTACACACAAAAGCCTGTTCATAGGCATCACGACCACGGCTTTTTAAAATGTTGGAACGGGTAAGTCAAATTCAAAAATTGTTTGAGTTCTGATGTTTTCTAGAAGACAGCACAGGCCAGAAATATTTGCATATAAATAGCTGCAGACTGTGCTCTGGCCTCAGACGAGGGCACTGGGGCGACTGGTTGAGGGATCAGGGGCGCAGGTGGTGTTTTCCTCCATCCCATCAGTGGCAGGGAACAGCACTGAAAGGGGCAGGAAAACTCACCTGGTTAACAGGTGGCTCAGGGACTGGTGCCATCGGTCAAATTTTGGCTTCTTTGATCATGGGGAGGTGTACACAGCACTGGGCCTGCTGGCGACAGGTGGAACTCAGCTGTCTCAAAGGGGGAAAAGAATTCTTGGCCACGAGCTGGCGGGGCTCATTGAGAGGGCTTTAAACTAGGTTCGAAGGGGGAAGGGGATATTGCCCAGCTCACTAGGGATGAGCATAGGCTTGGCGTGCCAAGGCCAGGGGTGAGATTGACAGCCCAGCTCAAGTGTGTGTACACCAATGCACGTAGCGTGGGCAATAAACAGGAGGAGCTGGAAGCCATTATACAGCAGGACGGCTACGACTTGGTCGCCATCACAGAAACGTGGTGGGACAACTCGCATGACTGGCATGCTGTCATAGATGGCTACAGACTCTTTAGGAAAGACAGACCAACAAGGAGAGGTGGGGGAATTGCTCTGTATGTGAGGGAGCAAATGGAATGCATTGAGCTTGGCCTGGGGGCAAATGAGGAACGAGTTGAAAGCTTGTGGGTTAGAATTAAGGGACAGGCTCACATGGGTGACATTACGGTGGGTGTATACTACAGGCCACCTGACCAGGAGGAGGAGGTTGCTGAGGCCTTCTACAGGCAGCTGCAAGCAGCCTCCCAGTCACAGGTCCTGGTTCTCATGGGGGACTTCAACCACCCTGACATCAGCTGGGAAGACCATACAGCTAGGCAGGCGCAATCCAGGAGGTTCCTACAGAGCATTGATGATAACTTTCTGATGCAAGTGGTGGAGGAACCAACAAGGAAAGGCGCGCTGCTGGACCTGGTGTTAACAAACAAGGAGGGACTGGTGGAGGACGTGAAGGTTGGAGGTAGACTCGGCTGCAGTGACCATGAAATGGTGGAGTTCAGGATCCTGCATGGAGGAAGCAGGGCGATAAGCAGGATCAAAACCCTGGACCTCAGGAGGGCTGACTTTGCCCTCTTCAAGGAGCTACTGGGAGGAATCCCGTGGGCCAGGGCTCTCGAAGGCAGGGGGGTCCATGAGTGCTGGTCGCTCTTTAAACAACACTTCTTCCATGCACAGCAGCAATGCATCCCCCTGAGAAAGAAATCTAGCAAAGGAGGCAGGAGACCTGCATGGTTAAACAAGGAGCTCCTAGCGGAGATCAGGCAGAAGAGAAAGGTCCATGGAATGTGGAAAGAGGGGCAGGCCACTTGGGAAGAGTACAGAAACGTGGTGAGAGCCTGCAGGGATGCGACGAGGAAGGCCAAGGCTCACCTGGAATTGAAGCTGGCAAGGGATGTCAAAAAAAACAAGAAGGGCTTCTTCAACTACATCAGCAGCAAAAGGAAGGCTAGGGACAATGTGGGGCCGCTGCTGAATGAGGCGGGTGTCCTGGACGGAGGATGCGGAGAAGGCAGAGCTACTGAATGCCTTCTTTGCTTCAGTCTTCAGTGCTAAGACTGGCCCTCAGGAATCCCAGGCCCCGGAGGTAAGAGAAGAAGCCTACAAAGAGGACGACTTTCCCTTGGTCGAGGAGGACTGTGTGAGGGATCGCTTAAGTGATCTGGATGTCCACAAATCCATGGGCCCCGATGGAATGCACCCACGAGTGATGAGGGAGCTGGCGGATGTCATTGCTGAGCCACTCTCCATCATCTTTGAGAGGTCCTGGAGGACAGGAGAGGTGCCCGAGGACTGGAGAAAGGCCAATGTCACTCCAATCTTCAAAAAGGGCAAGAAGGAGGACCCAGGGAACTACAGGCCGGTCAGCCTCACCTCCATCCCGGGAAAGGTGATGGAGCAGCTTATCCTGGAGGCCATCACCAAGCAAGTGGAAGAAAAGAAGGTTATCAGGAGTAGTCAGCATGGATTCACCAAGGGGAAATCATGCCTGACCAATCAGATAGCTTTCTACGATGACATGACTGGCTGGGTAGACGAAGGGAGAGCCGTGGATGTTGTCTACCTTGACTTCAGCAAGGCTTTCGACACAGTCTCCCATGATATCCTCCTAAGGAAGCTGAGGAAGTGTGGGCTGGATGAGTGGTCGGTGAAGTGGATAGAGAACTGGCTGAATGGCAGAACTCAGAGGGTTGTCATCAGCAGCGCTGAGTCTAGTTGGAGGCTGGTGACAAGTGGTGTCCCCCAGGGGTCAGTACTGGGCCCAGTCTTGTTCAACTTCATCAACGACCTGGATGAAGAGTTAGAATGTACCCTCAGCAAGTTTGCTGACGACACCAAACTGGGAGGTGTGGTAGACACACCGGAAGGCTGTGCTGCCATTCAGCGTGACCTGGATAGGCTGGAAAGCTGGGCAGAGAGGAACCTGATGAGGTTCAACAAGGGTAAGTGCAGGGTCCTGCACCTGGGGAGGAACAACCTCATGCACCAGTACAGGCTTGGGGTGGACCTGCTGGAGAGCAGCTCTGCGGAGAGGGACCTGGGTGTCCTGGTGGACGACAGGTTAACCATGAGCCAGCAGTGTGCCCTGGCTGCCAAGAAAGCCAATGGGATCCTGGGGTGCATCAAGAAGAGTGTGACCAGCAGGACGAGGGAGGTTCTCCTTCCCCTCTACACTGCCCTGGTGAGGCCCCATCTGGAGTACTGTGTCTAGTTCTGGGCTCCCCAGTTCAAGAAAGACGAAGAGCTACTGGAGAGAGTCCAGCGGAGGGCTACGAGGATGATGAGGGGACTGGAACATCTCCCCTACGAGGAGAGGCTGAGGGAGCTGGGCTTGTTCAGCCTGAAGAAGAGAAGGCTGAGAGGGGACCTTAGAAATGCCTATACATATCTGCAGGGTGGGTGTCAGGAGGATGGGGCCAAGCTCTTTGCAGTGGTGCCCAGTGACAGGACAAGGGGCAATGGGCACAAACTGAGGCACAGGAAGTTCCAGCTGAACATGAGGAAGAACTTCTTCCCTCTGAGGGTGACGGAGCACTGGCACAGGCTGCCCAGGGAGGTGGTGGAGTCTCCTTCTCTGGAGATATTCAAGACCCGCCTGGACAAGGTCCTGTGCAGCCTGCTGTAGGTGACCCTGCTTCGACAGGGGGGTTGGACTAGATGACCCACAGAGGTCCCTTCCAACCCCTACTATTCTGTGATTCTGTGAGGTCACAACCACCTCGAAATGGCCAACAGGAGCGTTTGCATTGTAGCTTTGAATCAGGCAGTGTGTGGCCTGAAATTAATTTCTCTACCTACAAAGCTGCCCATTCTATTTCCCCCTTGTAAAAATTAGGCCAACTGAAATTGCTGCCCCAGAGGCTCCAGAAATTGGTAGCAGTTTGATGTTCCCTTTCTGTTGATCTCCGGAACGTTATCCGAGTTAGGGAGCGGAGTGAGAAGTTGTCTATTAACACACGAAGTCAGCCACATCTTTATCCATGCATGTGTTAAAACAGTTTCATTAATGTCTAATGGAGTGGGAAAAGTCCATGTCAAAAGAGACAAACAACAGAATGTGTTGAGGGCTCCAAATGGGGCATATATTTGAGCTGAAAATCAACTTGAAAGCACTTAATTGAAGTACAGCTGCAGGGAGCGATTCAGTCAGGACTAGCCTGTTTTTACAGCAGCCTCTGTACGTATATATACAATCTGCAAATTCCTCAGCCCTGCAGGGCCAGACAAGAAATGAGAGAAGGAAATATTAATCGTACATGACCTAATCTTAGGAAAGAGGTGTCTCTTGTCTGTTCAAAGCCACGCTCCTGAGCATCACAGCAGAGCTACTCTGTTGGGCAGTCTCCCACATGTAAGCTGCCATCTGGTCCTGACATCCTCCACAGTGACCTTGGCTCGGATCACCCCAGTAAGAAAACACACCTGTACTGTGTTGAAATGGCTCCTGAATTGTGTATATGGACTATTTCCTCCTCATGGGGCACACCTACTATACTAGTGATTAGTTTACCTTCCTGATGCTTAAATTTAGTGTCCTCACTGGGTTCATGCTACAACAATTTTTGAAGTGTATTTGCACGTCTTGTTTTGCATATTGTATTTGCATTAAGTTATTTGTTTCCATTTAAAACACATGCATTCATTTCCTACGGTACAGCAATTCTGTTCAAAAACTTTAAAAGGCAGCTGATGTACAAAAAGCCTTCTTTCTTCCTCTCTGACAAAAAAAGTTGTATCTTCACCACTGCGTAATATTCAGGTATTCCACACAAAACATAGCCAAAGCAGCAGCGCATCTGTAGGGTGAAGAATTTGTTGGCAAAGGACTGATTTTCATCAACTTGTGACAATTCCTTTTTGACCTCTTCTTTGGGAAGGTTCCATAGATAAATACACTCTTTTTTAACCACCACCCTTTACAGAGTGTACACAGAAGATAATAAAATTTGCCTGGGAAAGATTTCTTGTTGCCTTTTGCACAGGCACAAATACCTACAGAGGTCTGGAATGGATAACAACCTCCTCCTGTACCATTATCTGACTTCCAGAAATAAGATGAATTTGGGCCTAGTGATTTTTCTCTTTTGACATGAAGCTGCTGCCAAACAGATGGCTTTAATGTTCTTTGAGAGTTAACAGTTCATAGATTGTGAGAGGAGAAAAAAACCAGTTCTTTCTTTCTATATGTTTCACTTAATCTTCAAAAAATGCAAAAAAATGACAGAGCCACCATGAAACCGCATTAGTAGAATCTAAGTAGAAGGAAAAAATGCAAATAAAGGTGATAAAAAGTTGACACAAACAAAAATATTCAGAGCAATTAATTTAAAAATATAAAAGCTAAATGAAACAGTTACAGAACAAGAAGAGAAATATCTCAAGTGGCCAAACAACCTGTCAGATTGTGGACTGCCAGTATTTGTTTCTGCAAAGCTCAAGCAGTAAGCGTGAGCATTGTGCAAAGAATCCGTTTCCGCTGGAACTAAACTGTAAAAGTTTCAGCTCTGGAACCGGAGGAACATGGAGGGTTTCAGCTTTCAGTCTTCCTCTGCGCTTCTGGCACTTGCAGTAAAGTTTTTTCACAGCCCTTCCCGAAGTTACAGGCTTGTACATGTCCTTCTCCGCAGGCATTCTTCGTTTGCTAAATGTGAGCAATTTGGAGGAGAAAAGGCTTTTTCCCCACAAAGCCTTACAGGTCCCAGGGCCCTTGCGAGTCCCTTGCGCCGCACTGTCTTTCTGCATAGGAAGCCGTCTGTTCAGTGCTCTTTTCTCAGCCGTATTCACTGATGCCCTTAGAGCAGCCTCAAATGGAAATATGAAGTCAGTTTTAAATTAGCCCCCTCTCCACACCACAATCATCAGCTGATGTTGAAGGAGTTTACTGCTTTGTACTGCAGAAAGAAAAATAAAATCCTAGGTACTAAGGTGAAAGTCTGAAGTGATTTCTAACTGAAGAGAGTTATCTGTGAGCAAAAGAAATTCCACTCTTCACTGCAGATCTGGGAAGAGCTCAGCAAAGCACGACACAACACTGAGGGCTCTGCGTTCAACATGGCGAGGGATGCCTCCATTCCCTTCCCGAGGCACAGTCAGCTGCAGGCAGGCATTCAACGACTATTTGATAGTTGGTAAAATATTTACCAGTTCATTGATACAGCAGGGCTGTTGCCATGGTGTACCTGAAATATGCCAGTATCTTTTCCCAGTCCGTCATTCACCTCTTACAGAGGTGTGTATATATATATTGACTGTAATGTATCCCCCTGTATTCTTCTGGGAGAAGGCAAAGGAGGGAGCTGTATGAATGTCTGATTTTTCACATGCAAGATTGAACGCTGTTTTTTCTCAGGCAACTATTTAAAGACTGAAACAGATAGGTTTTGTTGCTGGTGAGGCTTTTTTTTTTTGTCTTTGGGGGGGTTTTGTTGTTTGGTTTTTTTTTTTAACAGGTGAGGAGTGGAAAAATGGTGGTTTGCTAATTGCATGCCCACCTTCTCCAGCCTATCCTTTCTGGAGGGTAAGGCTCTGACACTTCCTGATATTTCCTGGGAGAAAAAGAAAGCATTGCAATAGGAAAGGTGAAAATGTAGTGCATTTTCTATTTTCCGCTGTGTAGCTTTGGGGTTAAAAACTCCAGGAATTTAGAACTATAGAGGGGCTTTTTGTTTTGTTTGTTTTAATAATGGTGTTTTACAGAACGCTTGGTGTGAAGAGGGCAAATCATGAGAATATGGGAATGGTCTCTTAGGTCTGCCTGGTATAGCACTAAACTGCCACCGGTCGAAAGAAAAAAAATTCTTTTCATCTCCTGAAAAAGGTAAAGCACCCATCTTCTTGGCACTGACCACCAGCAGCGCTTCCCGGAGGAATGCTGTGGTGCTGTCCTCCACGCAGCGCCTCTGCGTTGTTCAGATCTGCGGAGTCACACAGCTCCTGGGGTGAAACTGCGGTCTACCGGGACCTGTGAGCAACACCTCCCTGGGTATTTACTGGGACACCATTCCCCCTCCTTCTCTCTTCTTTTTTAATACAGCAGTTGCATTATTGAAATAAAAAGTAAAACTTTTTCTTAAAGTACAGATGGTGAAGGGAGGTCTCCTGTTTTCAGGTCTCGTCCCTGAGAATCTTTTCTTTGGCATTAAAATTACACCATCCTACTTTGCCTCCATTTGCCCCAAAAGTACCCTCTTAATGTCAGAGAATGAATTCACCTCTCCAGACAGGGTATTCAGGTTCAAAATCTTTTCTGAACTCTACATAGAAGCAAAAAGTAAGCCACAGCAACCTTAGTGGTTATGCGAAACACCATTTCACATAGAAAAAAACAAAGGGTACAACTGAGGCTACATTTCAAGAAGATCTCCGTGCAGGGGAGGGCTCAGAAGCGCTATACTCAACCAGTCCAGCTGCAAAGCAATGCCATTTAAGAACACCACCCCCACTGTAGCCAACCTGCGACACATACAAGGTATAAATGTATTGGTCGCGATATAATTACTGTTTGCTTGCCTGGAACATCAATATCAGTGCAACCAACAGTAGTATACATGTATTTCACAGAACTCTGACAGCATCACTAGACACAATTTTTATAAGTGTATAAGCAATGTGATCACCAAAGGGACATAAAAAGACAGCAGAAGGCACCCAAGCAACAAAAACCTGGCGGACAGCAGACAAGACGAGCACAAGTGACTGTAAATATGACAGGATACCATCCAAAGGTGGAAGCTTGGCAAGAAAAGAAAAAAGACAAACGATGTCGGGGCGGGACCAACAGCATAAAAGCATGAGGCAAAACCAAGCCGAACTGGAGGAAGACAGCCCACTTGGATCTTGAATTCTCCCCTTCAGGAGCTCTCTTTGGCAAAGGCTGTCAACAACAAAGCTAACTTTGCAGCATCAGCTTTGGGGTACTGTACGCTTAGAGCTAACTTTAAATTGACTGTTACTGACCAAGAGTTTTGTATACGTAGTGATGATGATCAACATCATGTAAGATTTCACCATTAGCAAGAAGCGAGCTCCTAATGAATCAATTCAGTAATGTTTAACTTTACAGTGTAAAACCGACCTAATTTGTCAGTCTTCTAAACACCTGCATCAACGCCATCTCTGATTCTCTCACTGACATATACGCTTTTAGTTGCAACAGCTTAGTCACCAGGAAGAGGTCCTTGCAAATATTAAAGTCAGCTCAGTGGGAGACAGACTGGACCCCAAGTGCAGGAACTAACCAGTGGATGAGGGGAGGAGGGGGGGCTAAGGGAGTTTACTCCTTTGCCACGTGAGTACATGGTGCACACCAAGGCAGCTCTGCGGCATCACTTCTTAGAGCTTAGTGCAAGGGTGGCACCAAGTAAACCTCTTTGACACTGTTGTGGGTGTGGAAGCAAGGCACGTGCAGGGCAAGCAGCTAGAGGCAGTATGATAAAACACCACCCTACAGACAAGGCCTTTAAGGAATTTGTTTGGAGGGGGCAGAGAAGAACAACCCATGAGAATACACTTTAACAACAACCAGTATAAATGAAAGCACTTGCACAACAGCCTGTTACTGAACAGCAGCAAGAAGCAGATGTGAGCCTCAGTCAGTAATCTCCGATGTGGAGTATGATGGGGACAGATACACTTTTTTTTAAGTTCACATCATGTTTTCTTTCTGTATTTCCATGCTATTACCCAAAAAAATCTATTTCATTAAAAGTAATCCATCTTACTACCAGGAAAATACAAATGCGTAAAAGTTACTACGCAAAATAAATCCTCCTATTCACCCAAAATGTAATACGGTACGAAAAGAATGAATACTCATTTGAAAAAAGTCGCCTGCCTCCCAGCACTACTATGCTAGGCCATTTATTGATTCACCATTATCTTCTGAGAAGGCTAGTAAATGTTCCTAGTGGGTCCATTCTGCTCCTCTGCATAAATGACAATCTTTACTGTACAGCTTGTTTTTTTTTTCTCTGAGACTTGACTGCAATTGCATGTCACTGTATTTGCACTAAATATTCTCCGCTTTAAATTATTTCACGGGCTACATCAATCCTACCTAACGTTGTCATGCCTTTGAATGTAAATCTTGTGGAAAATCCTTTCAGGAGGCTTCAGGAAATCTTCCTTCATTTCCATTGCAACATTCCTGGGCAAAAGACTCATCAAGAGACGTTCCTAAAAGAAAACGTAAACAACATCAGTTTTGTGGTATAGCGTGTGACCAGTATTCAAAACTTTTAAACTAGCCAACTAGACAAGCTTTTCCTAATCTAGTCTGCTTCCGGAGAATTTCCGCTACATAAATAATATGAGCCATTCGTCTCAAACTTCTATAGTCTGTGTGGGTGTCTTTTTTAGGTCTTCTGCAGTAAGAAAAAAAAAAAAAAAATCAAAAAACGATTCAGAAAGGGAAGAGCCAACATCAAGAACAGATAATTGTTCATAAAATTCATCAACATCGCAGATAATTGTTCATAAAATTCATCAACATCACAATGCTGATAATAACAACTTACTTTATTGTTAGTAGCATTTATCTGTCTGGCAAAGACTTCCTAAGATCATTTGCTATCCCTTTGTGTGTCCTATTTCTGAATCTAATGAAAGTGTTACATTATCAGGACTACGACAGCTGGCTATTAAGCAGCGAGAGGGGTGATAGCTTTATCCACACTCCGAATCAGCGGAACAATAATAAAGGTACAGTTTTAATGATATCTTAACCAGTGTGGCAACAACTGTTCCAGCCAGAAAACGTCACTCCTATCTTCAAAAAGGGCAAGCAGGAGGAGCCAGGGAACTACAGGCCAGACAGTTTCACCTTGAGTCCTGGAAAAGTGATGGAGCAGCTCATCCTGGAAACCAGGGTGCTTGGATCCAATGACCTCCAGAGTTCCCTTCCTACCTCAAATATTCTGCAATTCTGTCAGCTGACGATTGAGAGCCATCATAAAGCAGCTGAGAGACATCACAGAAGTGCATCCTCCTTTTATTGAAATGACCTTAAATAAATAAGCAGCAACAATTTGACACTGAGGAGAGGGTATCTGCACAGACAAGTGCTTTGTGTTGCTCACATGCACACACTCACTAGCCAAAACCACCAAACAATACTTAAAGGGTTTCTAATTTTACAGTTTCTTCTGGCAGAAGACACACTGAATATTTATGTCACCAAAGAATAAGTTAAATTTTGCAGAACTGTCCTGGTACTTACTTTAGACAAAAGTTCCTTCATAGGTCTGTGGCAGTTCGTGTGGACTTGAGGCTAACAATCATTAACTAAGTCTATTTCCTATTGTTCTCATATATATACTAAGAATATTGCAAAGGATATGACGGAATTAAATATTTGTTAACAGTTTATGCACGTATCAATTTCAGATTAACCAAACGGTCTCACATCTTGGAAGGAAATGGTTAATTACTATTATTTTTATTTTAATTTAATTAAGTATGCTTATATCTCCGCAGCAGAATTATATTTGGGTAACCCAAAAATTGGGTTAAAACCCAAAACAAATAGCTTTGTCAACAGTGTTACGAAGCTCTTTTGCCCACTACTTGTGTCTTGCAGTTGATTCACTGTTTTAACTGAAATACACTGAGGTTGTAAAATGAGCTGACCACCCATCAGACAATAGGGAATCCACACAAGAGAGAAGTTCACACTGATCGTTGAATTCTCTGGTGCTTAAGATGGTATAAATTTCAAAGGATGCTGGAACTGGATGCCAAATTTATGAAGTTTATAAGGACTAAATGTTCACTGTAGCTTCTCTTTGAAGTGAGCATATTAAAAAAGATCTTTGCCATTTTGCTGAAATGGGTAAGTAAATGCCAAAGCTGTTATGGAGAAAGTGGGGTTTCAGCTTCTGCTTCCTTAAAAGTCAGACTAAAACAAACAACCAACCAAAAATTACACTGGCAGACTCTTACAGAGACCAGAGCTGACTGAATAGTTCTTCTATGGCCTGTAAACACAATTACAATACAAGATCACAGAATCAGAGAATCATAGGTTGGAAAAGACCTAAAAGATCATCAAGTCCAACCATCACCCCAACATCACCATGCCTACTAAACCATATGCTGAAGTGCCACATCTACACGTTTTTTTAACCCCTCCAGGGATGGGGACTCCACCACCTCCCTGGGCAGCCTGGTCCAATGCCTGACTGCTCGTCCAGTAAAGATATTTCTCCTAATATCTAATCTAAACCTCCTCTGACGCAACTTGAGGCCACTGCCTCTCGTCCTATCGCTGGCTACCTGGGAGAAGAGCCCAACACCCACCTCACTACAACCTCCTCTCAGGTAGTTGTAGAGAGCAATAAGGTCCCCCCTCAGCCTCCTCCACACTAAAAAGCCCCAGCTCCCTCAGTCGCTCCTTATAAGACTTGTTCTCTAGACCCCTCACCAGCCTCACTGCCCTTCTCTGGACACGCTCCAGCCCCTCAATGTCCTTCTTGTAATGAGGGGCCCAAAAGTGAACACAGTACTCAAGGTGCAGCCTCACCAGGGCTGAGTACAGGGGCACGATCACCTCCGTACTCCTGCTGGCCACATCATTCCTGATACAAGCCAGGATGCCGTTGGCCTTCTTGGCCACCTGGGCACACTGCTGGCTCATGTTCAGCCGGCTGTCGACCAGCACTCCCAGGTCCTTTTCCACTGGGCAGCTCTCCAGCCGCTCCACCCCAAGCCTGTAGCGTTGCATGGGGTTGTTGTGACCCAAGTGCAGGACCCGGCACTTGGCCTTGTTGAACTTGGTGTCATCTGCAAACTTGCTGAGGGAGCACTCAATCCCCTCATCCAAATCATTGATACAGATGTTAAACAAGACCGGACCCAAAACTGAGCCCTGGGGAACGCCACTCGTGACTGGCTGTCAACTGGATTTAGCTCCATTCACCACCACTCTCTGTGACTGGCCATTCAGCCAGTTCTTCATCCAGCAAAAAGCACACCCATGTGTGTGAATAAAAAACTCACAGATAACTTCTGCAGTACCTGGCATATAGCACAGAAGTGCAATAACAATCATTACCATGAAGGTAGCATTGGAGAGCTGCAGGACGCAGCACTTGGCAGCGCTGAAACCTGCAGATGTCTGATCTATTAAGGGAGGCTACAAAAATGGTGATTCCTATACACGTTAGCTTGGCTGTTGCAAGACCTGAAGGGAGCTTAAGAAAATCCTACATTAAATTGTGGTGGCTTGCTTTTTTCATTAGAGATGAAAAAAAAAAAAAAGGAAAGATAGGTTACTGAGGAAAAACTGTAGAGTCTTTACAAAGAGGGTTTGCAGCCTCAGACTCACCGAGCAAGGAAAGATTCAATTATGGCTTTCTAAAAGGGCAGCCACCTGACCTTTCAGGCCAAGAAAAGAAGCAGCATCATGGCTGTGAAGAATTGTCGCTGGAGGAGAGACTGGAAAATGTAAAAAACCACCCCACAATGGAAAGTATTGAAGCGCTGAAAATAAATGAAAGACAGTATGTCTCTTTCTAGAAAAAACAGAAGAAAGGTCTCTTTAATTTTGGCCAAAATCTCATCTGTCAAGCAAAGCGGTATTGTTCTTCAGGTCAGCGTTAGGAATGATCAAGGACTTGGAGATGCCCGAGTGAATTCATGTACGCCAAGTACAGCCACTGAAGTTCTGAGAAAGGGCTCTGTCTGGATCTCTATTCATCAAGTCCTGCCGTCGTTGTCCGATTTTTTTCATTTGCTCCTGTGTGGCTGATCTGATTACAAAAATCATCTGAAAACCAGACTAAAAAGAAAACTCAATGTGCATGGCTGCAAAGCGCACTGAATGGAACAAGCGACCGCACCGAAGCAAGGCTGGTCTCATCTGTGGTGACCTTCATGCTTGAGTAATTGCTGTCTCTGACAGGGATGGGGGTGACAGAAAAAAATTGAAAGAAACATGGGGCACTAATCAATTAAGAACAACTTTGACTAGAATAAAATAACACTCATGCTGCAGAGCTTCTTACTGGTGACATACGATGCTGTACTGAAGTAGCCTCAACGTGTGGCACGTTCCAAAACACAGGGGCTAGTAGAGAGAAAAATGTTTCCACTTTCTCACTTTGTCATTGACACACAATGCTGTTTAGGCTTATTACAGCTGGTTTCTACCCAGAAGATTAAACCCTGACCCTATGACTAACTTAGGCTACTTTAGGAATTTGTACTCTCCTCTTCTCCCACTGTAAATCTTCACTCAGCATTACCATGGTCTAAACTTAAATCACATGCTGAAAAAAAAAGATTCTTTTCAGAGACTGTAGTTGTCTATCGATGACTTTGCATTCCCTGCACAAATCTCGCTAAGAAAATAACAACTAAGGACCTACACCTCCCTCATTCACAGCATTTTTCATTAAATTTGCATTTTAAATTGCCAGCCCCAGCCTGGAATCTGGAATGCCAAACTGGGCTGCCTCTGCCAACTGTCTTACCCTCATTAATGAGGATTTCTGCACCATTAATGAAGACTTAGTTAATTTTGAAAAGGACACTCGATTTAGACAAACATCCAGCTTGCTTTCTTCCACAGCAATGGAGCAATGCTAGAAATAAGAAGGGGAACAAACATTCATTTGACTCCAAGGCAGGTCAAAATCTGCACACCGAGCCAGTTCGGAACTGCTCAGTGTTACCTTGGCACGATTCAACAACCAGCCCCATTACACACATGACAAAGGAAAATATGCAAAGGCAGAGAAACAAAAAAAAAATGTTTTCCCACTGTTAACAGCCAAAACCCCTCTATATTATTACTTGTTGTCTGAAACATTTTCAAACCTAATTTCACGCACAAGCTCCTGTACTGAAATTCTCACTCTGGTTGGACCTGCGGAAGAAGCAGTGGTCTTGCAGCTATTCAAGACTGGGCTAAACAAAGCCACAGTTGGCCAGACCTGGTGCTGCTGGCAGTCCTGCTTTGAGGGAGCGGTTGGACTGGATGATCTCCAGAGGTCCCTTCTGACTTGTGTACCAAGGGGACAACAGCACAAGGATCAGGAGTAGAGGGTGCCTGTAGCTTCCCAGGGAGGCCCGAAGCCATCTTGCCACCTTACCACACAGAAGCCTGGCTTCTAAAAGAGCAGGGGAGCTCAAGGCTCAGCGCCCTCCAGCAGCAGTGTGATTTCTCTTTCCTGAGAGGGGAAGTGGAAAGAATCAAACAGACAATGAAGACTGTCGAAGCAACAGCTTCCATCATCTGCACGCTCTGTTCTGCCCCAGTGCTCTCTTCAGCTTACTCCAGTTTGGAGGTTTCTCAGAACAACTCCCTCTCCCATCGCCATCCCGGACCCGGACAGCTTCTTCCACTCGCACGCAGGCTCTTCTTTTACGGGAGTCCCCACTACATGTTCCTAATACATTTCTTGCACCTGTCTCCAAATGAAGATGCCCTTCCCCTTCTTTTTCTTATTTTACTGCTTCTTCCAAACTCTTACTTTCTCAAAGTCCCTCTGAAATTTTCACTTTGATTTACAATTATTTCATGCAGCTCCCCAAACAATACTGTCCAGTCCAATACCACATTCCATTTCTACTGTACAAAATGATTGATTTTGACATCTGTATGGGAAATGACTGTGATAAATTTTCAAATTCCTTCAGCAAGTTGTAAATCATTTATGAACTCACTCTCCCTTCATCAGAACAGAAGACTGAAATGCAGAAAAATGTCTTAATGTTCCCAGACAGCATTCTCTCCTTTCTTTCGCATTGCCTGCTACGCGGTTGGATGGCCCCTCACAAATTTCTGCCCATGAACTGGGTACACTCGCTGAGCTTTTCCATGCTAAACTGTATTTCTATAGATTATCATATCAGATAAACAGAAAACAAAACGTAAATCTTAGTTATAGTCAGTGCAGACTATTTTATCAAAGGAAACAGTTGTTGCCATTGTTTCTGAGGTACAAAAGAGAAGCAACCAGAGGAACTGTAGCATGGCCTCCAAGCTGCGGGCTCTCATGTTTCTCTCGTTCTTTGAATCTCATTGCTCCTTGTTCTCTCCTGCTCCTGTACACGCACATCTAGTAGAACCCGCTTTAAGAATGAAGTTACAGCGTGGACCTGCTGAAGGGCCATGCAGAAAAGTTGACTGCTTTTGTTTTTTACAATACAAAACACGAAATCTAACCCACCAATTTTTGCAGGCTACCACAGATCTTCTTTCATTACTGCTATACTTGAACGGAAAGTGCCACCATATTAAAAAAGCATGTTTTTCCAGGAGAAGACAAGCATCAGACTCGCATATAAAAAAATTTTAATAAGACCGTTTCAAAGTCAGCTCATTTATATAACTTTGAGATTCAGCTTCTACTTAGTCAGCAGGGACTCCAAAGTACATCCTAAATATTACCAACCTGCTACCTAATTATACCTTGATAAGTTCACTCTTGCATAATTTTAAAAGCTACTGCTTAGTGAGTTTATGGTCTCTGTCATCCCTATACTACACTGCACAGCCATGTTAATTCCCTGTAAGGAAAACAAAAAAAATTAGAGAGAAAAGAAGCCTAGTGCAATGCACGGAAGAACAATTTCATGTAAAACTACTAGGATTCATTTGTACTTCCTGTATGCTGGAAACCAAAGACATCAGATTTCATTAGTGAATTATTTTAAATTAAACTATGCTATGCCCTTTCCTCCAACTCAAAGCACTGTTTAAAGATTGTGATTTTTTAAAAGCCACAAGGTGGCAATGTTTCAGAACGTTCCTGAGATTTCTTGAAAAATTATATTTATCAGCAAGTCATTATTACAATCATAATCATAAGAGACCATCCATAAAGCTGCCCTCTAATGGATTCAGGATGAGTAGACCTCTACCAAACCAGTCGGACATCTTTCTATGCTGAACTGATTATTTTTGTTTGACTAAAGGAAAGGCAGGATCTATCATCAGCATAGTGTTTAATGAGGCAGTGGTAGGTTCCACGTGGAAGATTATTAGTTACAATGGAGAAGGTAAGGCTTTGTGAAAGAATTCAGGGAGGGTGAGGCCTTGGCTCAAACAGAGAGCAATGGGCAGCATGGAGTGCAGAAGCATTGGTTTGAAGAGTGGCCATAAAGAGACCATGAAACTGCTCAAAGGTACGAAGTTCACAGGACAGCATACAAGAAATGGAATGGTAAGAATGAGAAAAACTCAGTAGTACATCGTGCCTTTTGGGTACCATCCACAAAAAACACAGGAGACAAAATGAGCTGGAAACCTCTGTATGTAGAAAAGCCCCAGATACCCACTGACCACTGAATGACCACGGAGTATTTGCAAGACGCTACCCAAAAAAGGCAAGCGTGATTGCAGAATGGACTGGAAGACTGCTAGTAGGATAACTTGAGATCAGCTCCACAAATATTACTCGAACAGGAACAAGAACAGAGAAAGGCTATAAGGATAAACAGGGAAACTAGAGGTATAAAAAGCATAGCCTGTTTTCCTGGTTTCCCTCATATCTACCTATTAAATCAGAATGCTCTAGAAATATATCAGGAAGGATTAATCTTCAGAAAGGCAAGCTAACAGAGTCGACATGAGATATAAACTGGCAAAGAATAAATGACTGCAGCAGCAGCCTGCTATTAATCTTTTTACTTTCACTCCATATCCTTTGTATTCGCACTCTCTGAAACCTGACTGGCAAAATTCAATGTATCCACAAACCATCACAGGAAACTTGACAGGAAAAGGATGATACTCATTTCACTTCATGGAAACCATCTCACTGGAAGCAAACTTGAGCACGAAGCAGCTAAATTCACATAACCAAACGGTGCCTTTATGCTTAAAGCATCTTTATTTGCCTCACTATAGTGCAGGCAAGCAGCCATACAGATATAATCAGACCATTCTCTAGAGCAGGTAACTTGAAGCCCTCCTTATACTTGTCTGAACAGCAGGAATGGCGTTTCTGCAGTACATTGGTAGGGACAGGTAGTTCTCGACTCGAGCAGTGATGACATCTTCAAAATGACTCCTTCAAACTAGGTGCGGAACACTGCGTTGTTTGCCTCTTCTGCTCGGTGGAGGCACAAACAGATGGAGGAAAACAAGACAAGGCAGGGAAAGAAAACAAAGCAGTGGCAAAACTCTGCCTTTCTGCAACGAACACAGGGAAGGAAAGGAGAGGTCTGAAAACTCCCCTGGGTGCAACCAAATCGCAGAATGATCAGCAATTATGGAATCATATCCTTAAAGCACACATTTGAAATGTACTCCGACTCGGCACTCTTCGTTTGAGGAACTGGAGGTAGGAGGTAAAGCAGACAGTCTCAACACAAACTGCTTATTTTAGTCTTGGTCACTGTTCTGTTCAAAAGACGTATGGGTCAGCAAAGACCTGCTACCAACCATGGAAACATTTAGAGAACGTTCGTGGGTATGGGAAGATACTAATACGGTGTACTGGAAAATATCTGTTAGGAAAACAAAAAAAGAAAGTAAAATGGGAGTTTTTAAAGTATTTCTTAAGTGTTAGTTCAATAAATGTCCTTGTTTGTATCTATCAAGCTCCAGTAGGATTTTAATAAGTAGGTTCTTGAGGGTGTATCAATGAAGATGCACCTTTTTTTGGCACGAAACAGCCACTGGACATACCGTTCTAAATCCTATGTGGAAAGAAAACATTTTGCCCATTCTCTTGCAGAGTCAGGTAGGACAAGTTTCATCTTTCAGAGAAATGCTCCCCTCACAGTAGCACTGAAAGTATGTATACGTGTTGAGTATATATGTTAAAAACAAAAAGGCACACTTTTCCAAGTTCCAAAAATTGAATTTCTTTGTAAAAAGATTTTTCTGATTCAAATAAACAGGGGCCTTAAAAATGCTCAGAGAGAGTACCAGTCATCTGCCAATGCTGTGACCAGAGGGAACGCATTAGTGCTCATGCCATTCCGAGGCAGGCCTGCCGCTGAGACACGTGCGAGCTCGGGTTTGCTAGGGGCTGACAAACCGCACAGAGCGCTGTGTTCTGCCGTGGACATGGCTGAGACAACAATCCTGTCGTCATCTCTCTCTCTCTCCTTTTCTTCTGAAGAGGCTAGGAAGATGGTTTCACAAGCAGCATCAGCTTCACTGACGCTGCCCACTTCCGGGGTAAACAGAAGAGCAGACAGAGCTTCACTGGCTTACCCTTGCTGTGCTAAGTTTGCTCTACAGTTACAGGTTCACCTCTTCCCAGTCCACAGCCATGTCTGGTTTGTCCCAGCAATGTTAACACTGAATACTTGGGCTAGGCACCAATGTATTCCTCAGGAAGGGAAAGTCACAGAGCTCAGCCTTCAGCAAGGCGACACATCCCCCTCTTCTGCCCTCACCAACCATCCAGTCCCCAGCCAGTGGGATTGTTCTGGAAGGACATGCTACCTGTTGCAGCTTGAGATAGTACTGGGACTGTGGCCCACTCTGCTTTTCCTCTGCCCCATGAGATACGACATCCTACCTCACCACACTCCTCCAAAACCCAGGTATCTCCACCAGCTCCACAGGGGTATCTGGCAAACCTGCTGTGATCAGCTCTGGCACTTTGCTGGGCAATGGAGCCAGTGGCGGGAGAAAGGCTGTAGACATCTCCAGTCCTCTCTTCTTGCTGCTGGAGCATACACACTCTGCAGCTGAGGGTCCAGAACAGGGGAAGAGTCACAGGAACGTTAAGGACACACTGCTGCACTAGTACCGGTGCTTCGTAACATTGCTACTGTCTGAGACAGCATACGTTTAGAGCTGCAGTAGCCACTCCGTATCAGCACGTGCCCTTTCTTCTTACAGGTTTTTGCCAGTAGTGGAACAAGCAAGAACCCTTCAGTATAAACTTTTTGACTACTAGTGTTAGAAACTGAGCTCAGTAGTTGATGTAAGCAGACTCAGGATTTTAAAAAACCAGGAACCTGAAGCCAAAAGCAGTAATTTTAGAACCTAAGTAAGACATATTGGTGGTAAGCAGCATTTCCTTTTTCAAAAATCACAGATGCCTTCAGTATAGCGATATGAAAGCAAACCACAGCACAAAACAGTAAAATGGAATAGATGCAAAAATCTCCAGACACTAAGATGTAATACTTCGCTCTGAAAAATCTAGAATTTTTCTAATCTAGAGTAGAAAAATCTAAAAGCCTTTGTTCTTTGCTACTTGCCCTCATTTTGTCTTCACAGATCAGGGAAGTGAGCCTAACGCATTGGCAGAAAATCTCATTGTCTTCCAAAGAGGAAAAACAAGGAACAACCATGAACGTGCTAAGGAAGCAATGAGTGCATTCGCTCACTTAAAATAACTAGTGTGACTCAGATTTAGTTCATTGTTACCACGTCAAACTGGGAAATTCCTAATCAAATGTTCCTGAAGGAAAGCTAAACTCCAAATGAAATTTGTTTATACTGAAGAGGTAACGGGGAACAGAAAACTTGGACAGAATTTAAAATACGTGACAAATGGAAGATCACCCTGGAACAGCAAACCTGAAAAAAAAAAATTTACCTTAGAATGTATTTTTTTTGCCACTTAGTGGTATGTGGTCAAGCTCTTTTCCTTCACAGATGTTCACAAAACGAACAGGCAAAATGTCTGTGAGAGCACACGTGTGAAAAAAGCGTATACTGTCACACACTGGAACAAAAGCGCAGTGCCCAGCTCAGTATCCTGTTCATGGAGATAATCTGTGCTTAACCGGTAACACAGCAACTTGGGGACCACTTGGTAAACCACACGTGGTGAGGCCAGTGGCTATGATGTGAAGCACCTGCGTGGCAGAGCTGCTGGTCTACGGTGGAACCACCGTGAGTTTGAAGAGTGGCGCAGGAAAAGTTGCGTCAACCTTGCGTTAGAGCATTAGCTAGCTTTTTGTTACACCTAAGACACTCCTAGAAGTGAAAACAATCCCGTGGACAATAAAATACACGTAAAAGAACTTTCCTAACGACATTTTAAAGCTCCCTACGAATTCCTGCTGCTGAGGGGAGAACACCAGGAATCACTACCGAGGCTGTACTGCTTTATAGTGTGGCATCCTACTAAAATACACACAAACATTGCGTGAGTAGCGCTACTGCCACGTATATTGCTTTATATTTAGAAATCAGCCACAAGCAAGTACTTTTGAAGTATCTGTCTTACTATTACCTGATGCAACACCGCCAGTGTTCCTACCTATGATAATCTGCCTTGGCAACTGTTACCCATGATGTTACCTATAGAAAACTGCATGGTAATGCACTTTTAATCATCAGGTTTGGGTGCTCTTCTTTGTCCCTCCTCCTCCATTGTCTCTAATGGAAAATACATGAAGTAAGTACGAAAAATAAACTGAAAAATTCACAGAGAGTCAAACAACTCCAGCATATTTAATTGACAGTTGTTTGAAGCGGAACATATTCAAAATTTCCCAGTATTTCTTTCAAAAATCTTAACAGCCAAAAAGTATAAACAGGTTTTAGAATGATACAACTACTTTTTTTTTAACTTTTTCTATTTCTGTTTGTCTATTCTACTTGGTGTGAGCCACCACCCATTACAACATGTCAGAGCTTAACATAGGTGGCATGACCTTGTCCTACATACAACTAGGAGAAAAAAACCTGCAACAAACAGCATTCTAAGGCATCCCCCTGCTAGATTAAGTGTGAGTGACTACATAGACTTCTACTGAAAAGCAAGGTTCATATGCTCCATTTTCTTCTTTAGAAGTCTGTTCAGTTGCCATAGCTCACAACTTGTGTCAAAAAATGAACTGGCTGATACCCAACTTAACTGGCACACTTACTAATGTCCTGAAGATTTCAGGGGGTGAAATAAAGTTAAACCCAATTGGCATAGTACTGATCTGGCCTGCTGTTGTAAGTGTGGCTTCTTAAGGGCTTTTATAGATTTTTCCATAATACCATATGTTACATTTTGCAAATTAAAGGCATGTGGGTAGAGTAATACAATTACAATCCAATTCAAATATATGTACTTTGTATGATATACAACTCTCTGTTTTTTCTTGTATGTTACTGAGTTTCTACACTTTGACATTTCAAATCCAGTTGCAAGACACCTCTCTCTCTTACCATACAGCAATGAAGCCTCAAGCTTAGGTGTCCCCCTGTAACTACTCCCAGGGAAAAACCTCATCTCATCATCAGCAAGCTGTTCAGGGTAGAAGGGATGAACTACTCTCGTATGTGCCTCTTACTACTACGGATTACTGCCTAGAGGTTAAAAGGTTAGATTAGAAGCCTCACTTTTACTTGGCCAAAAAGTTAGGTAAAGAAGAATCCCAATGCTATGCCAAACAACGCAGCCTCTGCCACTAACCTCATTCAGGTGAGAAGTTTACTCTGCATAAAAAGAGGTGCAACAGAGCCATAAAATTACAACACATTTATTTGTTTGCTATACCCTGGCAAGGGGTAACAAGCAGCTCCTAATGGCATCAGGTTGAAGCTGAAGCCCTCCACCTGAAGGTTTCCATTTCACCTGAGCAGCCCTCAGATTTATCATTTCCTGCATTAAGGACAGACACATGCATGACTGGCAGGGCTGGGGACTAAGCGGTGCTAGTCAGCGGAAAGCTTCTGGGCATTTACTGCTGTGGGGGAGAGGGAAATGTGCCTCTTCGCAACTCCTTTTACCCCAGGAAGGTGGGAGCTGGACCAGGCTGCCATGGAGCAGGATAAAGACAGCCACCAGTTCACCTCAACTCTGTGTAAGCATCTAAGCAGCCAAAGGTGGCAAACGAAGCAGAGAGCAGGCCAGGTTCCCACCTCTGCTGCTATCTGGCTAAGAGGCACTGCTGGCCAGCCTGCACGCGTGGGCACGAAGCCCAGCAGTTCAAACCGAGAGCCTGAAATCGTAACACACTCTTTTTCCTTTATCTTCTCCCTGATCCTAGAAAAGAACAGATTTTGAAGGTGTACTTCCCTGTGTAAGATGGTGGTTCATGGACACAATAAATGTAATTTTGAGCCTACTTGTAACACACAACAGGGCACGAACATGGTACAGGCTCACCTTGCCAGCTAAAATTAGTTAGTTCACCTACATTTCTCAGAGATTGCACTGGCTAGCTTTTGCAAAGGATCAGATATCATCTCTCGCCCTCCAGTTTGTGTAAAATCAGGATCACCTCCCTGCTGCACACTAGATAATTTGACAAGAACATGTTTTTGTGCCCACACATGATCCAGATGAAACTTTTGCTGCAGGGCGATTTGCTGATGCACAGAGCCAGTATGAATGATTATGGAAACATGGCCTGTGTTTTAATGAAAAATTTCATATTTTCTTCTGCACTGCAATGAAAAAAGATGCAAGATTCTGCGAATAAAAAGTATGGGAAACATGTGAACCTCATTATGCATTGATAAGCATGCTGTCAGGCACCCTAGAAATTACATCTGCCTGAGGCTGTGCAAATAACTGATTCTTCAGTTTGGTTGCTGAATTGCAAGAAAAAAACCCCCAGCAACCTGTTATTCGTTATCAAAATGAAAGTCCAACCAGGTCTGCTTTATTCAAACATAATGTTGTATTTTGTCCTTTTTTCGTAAATGCTTGAAATTAAATATAACGGACAAAACCACTGGAGGGTTGCTATGGGTCTCACCCTTTCACCCAAAGGTACAGGAGGTAGTACCCATATCCAAAATGTGTAATATCTAGATCAAACTGTTTTGAGTGAGGATCTGAACCCAGCAGGGAATTTGAACCCAAAACGCCCTAAGCAGCAGTTGAAAGTATTCTGCACTGAGACTCACGGTATCTTCTGCTGACACCACTTCATTTTTCATGAATAGTTATCAATCAAATCTCTGACTCGGTGACGTCCCACTTACTATATGCAATGTTAAGGCTATTTCCCTAAAATGCAGCAGACACTTGGAATGCATACACACATACACACAGACATCTGTATCTACAATTCAGCACTGCATAAAGAGAATTCAGCTAGCTTCAGATGACCTGCTGAACACGTACAGCAGCACTGCAGAGCAACACCAAGGTGCAAGTCTATCTCCCAGGACCAGCACTACTGCAGCAGCACAGTGTTGTACCAGCAAAGGCAAGAACCCTACCTCTCAGCAGGCTGGAGTGCCATGCTTCAGGCCCTGAAGATAGCCAGAGCACAGTGCTTCCTAACTCCATGTAGTTTTTAGTGCTTCCTTCAGCTTCTTATGTTAAAGCCTATAATAAACTTCAATTTCATGCGCTGTAGTGGAGTACACCACTATTTCAGGAAAGATGGATGCCAGCACTAAATACATTTCTCCAGTCCCAGTGGTTTGACAGACTAAATGTGAATTCACAACTAGATTTTAAGATAGCCAGTTGCCCATTCTGGAGACTTTGCTGTTCTCCATTTGTTTTCCCACCATCACGTTCTAATTGTGAGCAAGTACAACAGTACCATGTAGGAGGGAAGGAAAGATCTAAACAAGTTGCTTGAAAGATGGTCTTTATTTTGCAAACATACTTGCATGTACTTATAGAATCACAGAAATCATAGAATCATTAAGGTTGGAAAAGACCTAAAAGATCATCAAGTCCAACCATCACCCCAACATCACCATGCCTGCTAAACCATGTCCTGAAGTGCCACATCTACACATTTGTTGAACACCTCCAGGGATGGGGACTCCACCACCTCCCTGGGCAGCCTGGTCCAATGCCTGACCGCTCGTCCAGTAAAGATATTTCTCCTAATACCCAATCTGGATCTCCCCTGATGCAACTTGAGGCCACTGTCTCTAGTCCTATCGCTGGTTACCTGGGAGAAGAGACCAACACCTGCCTCACTACAACCTCCTTTCAGGTAGCTGTAGAGAGCAATAAGGTCCCTCCTCAGCCTCCTCTTCTCCAGGCTAAACAGCCCCAGCTCCCTCAGCCGCTCCTTATAAGACTTGTTCTCCAGACCCCTCACCAGCCTCACTGCCCTTCTCTGGACACGCTCCAGCCCCTCAATGTCCTTCTTGTAATGAGGGGCCCAAAACTGAACACAGTACTCGAGGTGCGGCCTCACCAGTGGCACAATCACTTCCCTAAATGAATTACTAATTGCATAACTACTTATTGCATAATTACTTACGCAATTAAAAACCAGTGAAGATACCTAAGGTGTTTTAAATATTTTTCCAGTCTTCCTCATATGAAAACAACAGGCACTTTTCATATCAGCCTGTGCTGCAGCTAAGGTTACTGTAGAATGATTACTCACAATTTATCACAAAACAAGAGCAGGAATGCATCCTATCAAGTCATCACACAACAAGTCTGTGACAAATAAAAGGAGGTTCTGTTTCACAGAGTGCATAATTAAGAGTGAAATTCACCATCACAAAACTTTTTGTGGGGAGGACAAAGCTATACACACGCTAAAAGACAGACTAGAAAAATAGAAAACAGGCATCTACAGGCCTTGAAACACCGTGGTCCAGTTGCACTTCAAATTACAGCAGCCTCAGAACTACAATGCTACCACTTCCTTGGAGCACAGCACCACTTCAGAAGCCACCACGCTAAGAATTTAATACATGGTGAGCCACAGCTTCCTTACTGGTTTCCCCTCTGAATCAGATGGCAAGCAGCCTCAAGGGTGGCAGATTACTTCTTTCTCTACATCGAACGCATCCCCTGTTCCCAGCCCTGCTTGCATCTTCTCTTGCTCTCTTGGGAAGGGGCAAAGCACTGCCTGGAGTCCGCTCTTGGGATCGGTAGGGACGCCCGATGCTGGGAGTCCTCCAGAGAGCAGGGTGACCACGCCTTGCTTGCCGTATGGGTGAAGGATGATCTGGAATTAATGAAGTGGACACAGAGAGATGGTGCAGTGGAAGCCAAGGGGCAGTGCTCTGGTGCTCTGACTGAGCAGGAACAGAACGAGCACAGTTCCAGGGAACAGGACCCACCTCACAATATTTATTCTTAACTGCTTGCGCCGCAGAGGATGGTTTAGCTGCAGAGATTTACAGACAACAAGAGAAGAAGCTTATCCCAAGTGAATGATTATAATTATTCGTTCATTTATTTCATTCTTGGCCTTCACTTCTGATGTGACTCTGGAATTGCAGTCTAACATTCGGCAACGTAACAAATGGCCATAAAGGCCAGTTATTTGCTGTGGCCACAGAGAACAGGTAACAGGGTGAACATCAAACTGAATTTTAAAATAAACAGCCCATCTGCTCCCCTTCTCCCCAGAAACACTTTCAAGGCCTACTTGCAAACGCCTGCAGGATGACTCTGAAAACGTAACTCCACGAGATCTTTGCTCTTGCTCATAAAAATAGATTTATCAAAATTATCACGTGGGACCATTACTACAAATGCATCCCATATAAGAAGAATCATTTTAAGTAGGACACAGAAGACGAAATCTCACTTCGCGATTCAGCTGTGTTATCTGCCTCACACAGCCAACACTTGAACTCCAGAAGGCTGTGTATGTTCAAAAGCCAAGAGCATGTTCTTTCCTTTCCCATTAGGGACTTGCACAGAAACACCAGGGAAAGGTTTTAGCATTTTGGATTACAGTTCTCATAGTGAAAGGGCTGTGATATTTAGGTCAGAGCATTTGAATGAGACAAGAAAGTCTGATGACAATATTCAGTCCTTTTTAATGTGTAACGTTGGTACTTCAGATAACAAAAATACAGGAATGATCACAAAAATTGAACTAGGTCAGACAATGTCTCTCTTCCTCTCAAATACTCGAGTGTTGCCACCTGGTAACTGACTATGTTATGCCACAGCAACTGCAGAATAATTTTGTAGCCTGTAATCACATCTTAATTCTCACCTTGGTTTTAGTGGTATTCTAACATAGTGTGAGAACAGCCACAGGAAGTGTTTTGGTGGTACTTTGGTCAGCTACTTAGCATAACTCACCACTGTATTGAGTTTTACACTGTGTTGCATAAAGTTAATTTCACAAGTGTAGGAGAAAAGTGTATTCTCATCACTGATCTGTACACTGCACTGGAAAAACATTTGCAGCATTCTCTAGGTATACTTTCAGTAATGGTATTTCTGTGTAATGTTTTTGCCTTCTTGTGTTTCTACGTGCATGAATAAAATATAAAATAAAACAGATTGCTACTGTGTTAACTAGAGAAAACCACAAAATATTATTTTCATGTTGGATCCCAGAAGCGAGTTTTCAAAGGCACAAATGGCAGGGTTGCCTAAATCCTGGGCAAATGCATTTATGGCACATTTATGCCTTTGAAAATGTGAAGCTTTGGATTACAAAACGCGAGAATCAAAACCTTAAGGCTTTGATCCCTACACCATTTTTACACAGCCAGCAAAGATACGCAGTTGTTCAAAGAAGATGTGTACTTCTTGCAGAGTATGTTCAGGTCATAAAAATGCATTCACTCAATTCATAACAGAAAGTATTTAAGGCACCATGTTATTTCAGAGGTAGGAACTGACTTGCTAGAGAAACTGCAAGTGAAGGGAAGTAATAGTGTGCAAGGCACACAAGCTTTGAGAACCCCAACATCTTGTATAGCAAGGTATGAATACCACTGAAGTCCTTTATTGGCATAAGTTACCATTATTCCACAGAGATCAATGGAGTTATATCTATGTATTCCAGCATGGCCCTCTATTATCACCTAGACAGAAAGAAAAACCTAGTCCAAACCTTACACATCAACAGATCTTAACAGGTCTAAGATTCAGTCCTGTGATTAGCAACAGCAAGCTCAACAATATAGCGTTTTTTCTCATTGTTTCCAAATATGCTTGGAAGATTGACTGATAAAATTGTGTGAAATAAACCATCAAACTACTAGGTGGCTCGTCAGAAAAGGAATAGATTGTTATCACAGTTATTCATGTGTATCAGCGCAGCTCCTTCTCCCCCAAATGCTGACTTTTTTTTAGAAGTGTCATGAATGCAAACAGGTTATAGCACATGCAGCCAGAAGAGAAGTGTTTACAGCATATCTAACACCCACCCAAAAACATCCATGCAGAAAAACCCCCAGGATCTTAGACTGCAACAGTACGTTAGCTTCGCCTCAGCCCTAAAACACAATCCCTCTGGTGCTGGAGCTGCCAGTAGCCGTGGGGTCAGCCTGCACCTTCTGCGTGCGCTGCAAGTGAAGAGCGAAGAGTGTGCATGCACTGGGGAAGAAGAGCTGAAGCAGGCGGGCGGAGGCAGCACCCTTCCTTCGCAATGGAAACGCACATACACCCTACCATGTACTCGGCAGCCACGGCCTGACCTGTGGTTCACATAACTACAGTCATCTCAGCAGAAACAGAGAAAAAGAAATAAGGCTTAGAAACTGACCTGTTTTTCATTTTCATCCTCCAGCCTCAGCCTGTCCTCTATGCAGTTCCTGGCCTGAAGGAACGCCTTCCTCTGAGCCCTTTCTGTCAAAATCCTCACAAAGACCCCATACAAATTTACACTGACAAAAAGGATTGCATTGGCCACAAGCTGTAAGGAAGAAAGAAAAATAAATGAATATTTTAAAATAGAGATTCTCACTACACGTGTCACTGACACCCCTTCCCACAACCCAACTGCAGTCAAACAATTGCAGCAGCTACAAGTCCGGGAAACAATACTGCGTAATACAGAACTTCGCATCTGCTCAAGTTAATCTCTCTTATGATGATCTGTAGCTTATTACTTTCATTCAGCATTGGTTCTTTCATCAGCCCATTGGCAGATCTGTCCATCTAATAAGGAGAGCAGTATCTTCAGCATTTGTTCCACCGCCAGATGCCCAGAAGACCGAAATTATTTTCCTATGCCTTTGTAAAGTAGGGATATTGCTGTCCCTTTTTTCATAGCTGAGAAGCAAGGCACTGATAAAATTTGTGACTAAATCAAAATGTGTGTCTGGGTACCCCACGCTTTCATATTGTGCACTTCGTGCTTAAAAATCTGCTTCTCTTCCCATATCTACACTGTTAGGGACCATGCTGTATTTTCTGAGAAACCATCCAAAATATTGTCGATACTACCACACAGCAGACCTCTCAGAAGGTGCCGAGCGCTTTCAAACAATGGCCCTTGGCACAAACCAAGCCCCACTGCAATGCTGTAGGCAGGGACAATGAATTACTTTGGAATGACTTCTATGAACAGTGCTTTGACAAAGAACACATAAATGACCCACCTGCCCTTCCAAGCTTTTTATTTTTTAATGTTTTTAGAACATGTGATAAAGTTAACTAACCTAAATAACAGTGGCTTGCACACAACCTCCCTATCTAAGACAGTCCTGTCCAAGCTTCTCACTGCCTGTCTGATGTCTGCAACGCATCTTCAGATGGTAAAGTCTGCAACGTATGGCAGTTTTTGTTTAGAAAGGAGGCAATGAGGCCCGTTTACCCAGCACCTTTTCAGTCTCATTCTCCACATTTGCTCTAGTTACTATGACAGCATTATGATAAGGGTTCATGGGACTCGCAAATTCCAAAAGCTGGCACACAAATTGGTCAAGACTGGGTATAGTAAGAGCAAAGACAGACATTACAGCAAGTAACACAACTTACGTCAAATTCCTATGCACCTGAAATAGTTCATAAAGACTACATAACTGACATTTATTTCTTAATTCAAGGTATACATTTCAAGCTGATATATCTCTACTGTTGCATGATCTGCTAGGGGAAATTGTAGAGGAGACCACTGGCCTTGTTCGCACTGCATAGAGAGCCCAGCTATGCCAACAACACAATCAAATTTAAAAAAAGATAAACCCACTGACACTGTTGTAGAGGACATTTACTGACTAATGGGACTAGGGCTGAAGGCTTGAATTCAGCCACTATGGTAAGCAAAGATCCAAAACAACACCCAGAATCTCCCTGCTGGTTTTGGAGAGCCTTGGGGAAATATTTCACCCTACAAAAATAAGAATGAAGTTTCTGATGTGTAACTAAGGGCAGTATACACTTCTCTCTCCTGTGATCTCAGTACAGTGGGAAGAATCAAAAGCTTCATTTTCTCCACACCTTCACGGATTTACAAATCCTTTAACTTTCACTTTCATACCTGGTTGCCGTTAGTTAACAGGACATTAACAACAACTTCTGTGCAAAATCAAGTGATACCCTGTGACAACGAAGGGAGCTGTGCCTAGCATTAGGGTTTTCTTTCTCCTCAGATACACAAACAGAAACAGTTAAGAGCTAACACCAGTGAAGAACAGTGTTACTGCTTCCTCCTGAGAACTGCAAAATGCAGGTTCAGGTGTCATCGGTCAGATGAATTTCAATCTGAGAATCTTCTACACCCCTTACTTACGTCACTTCTCAGAGACAATAATACAGAATGTAAAACTTTGAAGATGAAAAGCAGTACACAAGCATGTTATTTCATGATACAGGCTAAGCATAAAGAGTCTGCAATTCCTACCCTGCTTTATTTTGCTTCATCAGAGAGAACTGTTCGAGGTCTATCACTTTTCAGCGCAAGTTAAAGCCTAGTAAAATGAAATTATTGTAGAAATTCCAGTAGAACTCTGTTTTCAGACATGAATGCTGCACTCACCTTACCCCTGCATTTTGTCATGCTGAAGTGCAGTGACAACAGCATATTTTAAAGCTAATTCTTAGCAGTGCAATGGAATAAAAATAGAAAGGATTTGTAAAGGCACATTCAAAGGCAGTAGAAAGAGCCCACAATAAACACTCAAGACAGTTACAGACTGCTTGACGTTGTCCATATACAAACCAGCTGTTAATAACACAGGGTGAAAAGCTAATACTATCTTTATGTGCTGATATCAGAACGGCCCAAGACATAAATACCTAATACTAGAAAGAATAAAAAAGTCACCTCAGTTTCTGGTCTTCATCTGGGAGCAGTAAAAGACTGTGTATTGTAACAACCTACCAGCTGTTCTGGGACTATCATTACGACTTCACTTCAGCAATGGTGATCACCTGGCCTGGCTGTAATCAGTAGGTGGGTTCCTGCAATCATGCAGCCACTTTCAGACTCAGCAGGGTAAGTCATTTTCTGACATGCTTTGAACAGTTTAAGATAAAACAGAGGCTTAGCTGTCAGCTCTGGCCTGCAGGGAATCGGGAAAAGTGATAAAGCCAGTAAAAGATTCATAGATTTCAAAATGTGAGAAAAGAAAGCAGGGCACATTGTCTCCTGAGGCAACAGTTCCTTCCTTCCACAACCCGTTTTCTCCTTAATTACTATTTTTCCCCAGCTGCAAACTACATACATCTCTCTCTCTCTTGGTTTCTCAAATGCATGCCACTTCCTGGTCTCTTTCATTTTAATATGTAAATATGTACCTTTATATACACACACACATACATACATATATAACTTATACACATTATGGGCTGTAACTCCAAGAAAGACTGAAAGACTTGCTGTCAAAACTAAGCATCTCTGAAGAGGTACCGAGGCATCCAGAACTGCTGAAATATCAAGGAATTTAACTTTATATAATTTCTACATTATTCACTACACTACTGCTTAGTGGCAAAGAGAGTGTTCTTCAGGTTTCACCATCACCTTCTATTTACAGAACTACCAAAGAAACAATTTACTTCATGTAACACTAAGTGACTCAAAGATATTTTTATGCTGCGACCTCTTTCAAATAATGTTATTCTCTTATTCCATGATGAGGTTATAGGTCACCCAGAATGAAAAAGGGTATTGGGGGCATGAAAGCCTTTTTTTTTTTTTTTCCAATTGTTGTCACTGAATTTTGTATTGTGCATTCTGCATATCTGCTGCACTTCAGCAGCAGCATCCTGAGCTTTAAGCTTCTCTAGTCCTTAGCAGGGTGCACATTCTACCACCGGACGAATTCTGAGATGGCTTCTTCTGCTGGCTCTAGAGGCTGTTACCAAAGGCAGGCTTCCAACACGGAGAGCTAGTTCTTGCGGGCTGCCTAGTCAGTGAAGAGGGACTGGCAGCTCCAGCAGGTATTTCAACCAAATTTCTGTCTCTCCTGGTTTTTTCTCCGTTGACTGTCTTGGGTCTCAAGTTAGTTTTTGGTAGGGAACTCAAACTGTGCAACAGAACAACGCCCACCAAGGAGTGAGTAAATAATTCTGGAGGTAAGAAGCATATAACACAGACACGCGTACACAGGGCTTGAAGAGTCCAATTAAAGATCATCTCCCACTTCCCAAGTGTCCATTGGGATTAGTTGCGAGACAACTTGCAGAGTCTCTTGACACTTTTCTCTCCATTCCAGATAGGATTTATTGTCCGCTTATTTTTCCTTCAAAGCAAGAATCCTCATGCGTGCATTCATGCATCCACTTGTTCTCTCTCAAACAAATGGTGAAAAATTCTTCTATATGTTATTATTTGCCTTTTGAGAGGGCTCTGCTTCCTCAGCAGACTAAGTCTGCTACCAGGTAAACAGCTGCATAGGAGATAGTTGAAACCTGAGGCTGGTTTTCATTCTGTTTGTCTCACAGAAAAATGTGGCTATTTCACAAATGTGGAAATGAATTCTGGATCACTCAAAGACTTTTTTTTACAAAGTGGCATTCACTTGAACGGATATTGAAATACCCAACTGAAGCAGACTAAATGAGAAATACAAATTACCAGGGAAGAAAACAGAAGTCTCCCTCAGAACTTCATTGTGCTTCCTGAAAGCTGGGCTTGTGGTGTGAATCGGACTGAGAAGCGGTTTCAATAGTCACCACTGCCACGATTATAATTCAGTCACTAATATCAATATTCGATATACTCTCAGCAGCATGAGCTCTCACGACATCCCGTGAAGTAGAGAAGAGTGGAATATGTAGGAACTGTGGCCAGCATTTCCAGATGAAGGTTGAAATTTGCAGAAAAGATGAGACCAATATGGTTCTTGTATGTCTTAACCCTCAGATACCTGGTAAGACGAGAGGAATGGAGGGCCTGAATCCTACTTCCAGATTTCTCTGTTAATTGAATTTAACTGCAAGTAATTTCTGTGCCACTGTTGTTGTTCCTGTTAGGCACACAATGTAACATTTACTCATTCTGTCAAAATACTTTGAGATATGGCAATGAAATGCATTACTGTAAAATATAAATGTCTATTGTGAGGCATGCTTTCTCTAAGGAAAGATTTATGAACAGCTTACCAAAATGAGTCAGTGCTTCCACCAATAAAACTCTTGAAGAAAAAGGCAAGACTGTGCTGTTTATGAAAATTGTTGATACCATGAACAAGACCTTTCACAAATTTAAACAAAAAATCGTTTCTCTTTTCCTGTTATGGAAAATGTTACCATTAGAGCAGTGCTTTATTTACAGCACAAGACTGCACAAAAGAGAATGTACAATTGCCTCTTGATCCTGACATAGTTTTGTGAAGTTCAGTAATTCATCAACTCACTTCACAACCCTTTGAGAACACTTAATTACTGCATCTGCTCCCTCCGTTTGCTGAAGTGGTTTAACACAGGAGCAGAGAACTTCTCAGCTCCTGACTGCATCCCAAAAAGCACACCCTCCTACCAGAGAAGGCAGCTAAATGAATTTTCTCCAGATTAAATAAATGTATCCCCATTTTTAATAAATAACTCTCTCTTCTTTTTGTTACTTTATGTCCTAACTGGTTTATGCCACGTACTAAGAAAACATTGTTCTGCTGTGCTATTCTCTGTGGTTTCTGTCTTCACTCCCACCCCTCCTGAATCCACAGCGTACTCTACGAGGGATTAGCCACTAGTTATTTCAGTGACAACGTGTTGAATGAGTGCAGATGTCACTGCTGAGGAAAAGACAGTAGCGCTGGGGTTTCTACAACCATACAAGTGAAGAGAGACTTTTAGGATATCTAGGATGCTATGTCCATTATCCACAGCCATTTCTTTCAAAGTGTATATGCACAGTATGCAATTGCAGAAATCCACACGGTGTCTTTCCCTCTGTCCGCATACCTATTTGACCAAAGTACAAGACACAATTTATAACCCCTGTTTAAAATACATACCATAAACCTTTCTAAAAATTGTCCCCTACAAAAGTAGAGTCATGCAGAGCTATCGAGCTCCCCCGTGTTAAAAAGTTCATTCGTTGCATCTTCCTCAGAAGGACACGGCCTTTTAACGTGGAAAGATGCACAGGGAGAACAGTTAGTGCACCCCTCCCCCATGTTCTACACCGTTGGCTGTTTACCCAGTCTCAGAAGCACTCACCTCTGAGATTAAGTAGCAGAGAATTAGGATGCAATATCAGAACTAGGGCTGATTGATTCATAAATTTTGAATCCTAAACCTTACGTAGCACTGCAGCTTAAAAACATTCTGATAAAGGTATCTGTGATTACATAAGATACCAAATATTTTTTTTGCTGAAGTCCCAGAGTATCCGCTGCCTGCCCATCAGTACTCTCACTCTGGTGTGTGACATGAATCTATGACATTCATTGCAGGCTCCTGTTTTTGAGATTATGAGCTGTTGTGCCTTTCTTGGTGAATTTCTGAAAGGAACTCACAATTCCATCATTCTTACCTTTCACATTAGCAACAAATTAAATCTGTATTTTGATGTACCAAGACTTACGGATTTTTTTATTTTGTTTTATATTTCTTAGGTAGACAGAAAGAAGCACTTATGCACAAGTACTTTTGTTCTTACCTGCATTTTTTTTAATTAAAAGAAAAAAGGCAGCTGATTTTTAGAGAATAGAAAAAATAGCAGACAGAGGACCTACAGTTAATACACAACAAAGCATTGATATAAGAAATTTTAGAAATAAGAAATAAAGGACTGGATGGAAAATACTGCAAGCTGCATACAGGATGAAATACCTTCAAGCATAACTTCTTAATCACTTCAAACTGTTCCAAATAATGAAAGACTTCATCAAAGCTGTATTTTTGAAAAAAACCCCAAGACCTAAACATATAGCAGTATTCTGTTAGAAATGGTTGGCACAACTGCAACAGTAAAGTTTGAAACTTGCCCAGTACGGCACCGGGCTGTTGCACTTCGGAAATTCAAAAAAGCAATAAGAAAATGCCCTGACTTGTCTCCACCCAAAGCCTCTTTTTATATATAATGTGTGTGTACTGATACAGATTTGTGAGCTGGTTCTTGACAGCATGTGAACAATATTAATTATTTCTCTTGGTTTCATATTTGTATCCATTAAGCCCAGCTGAGGTTAGTACCAGCAGTCTTTCCATCTATCAAACCAGACCTTACAGATAGATAATTAGAGGTTACCTTTACACAAGGCAACAAACTCTCTCCGAAGCCCAAAGAAATGCTGGGGCTATTGCAGACAGAAAAGAAAATCTGAAGAATATTACCTGTGAAGCAAAAATAATTTCCCAGTCATCCATTCTAAGTGGTCAAGTCTAGGTACACGAAAGAACTGGCTGATCTCCATGGGTTTTCACTGTACGAGCGGCTATGAATGCCTCTCAGTTAACATACGAGAGATACGCTATCTCAGCTGTAGCTTCCTCTTGCTGTTGTATTATGGTACCACACTCCAGAGTGTGTAGGAGGTTCACAGCGGAACATCTACCTTAAAGGTAATAACAGGGACTGTCACTTCCATCTGTGGAAAGCTGACATAATGAGCTACCCAGAAAAAAATCAAAAAGTTCTTGCTAACTGGCTTACACGTCACATTCCACAAATGTCTTCGTGCTGAGAAGAAAGAGGCAAAAGTTACTTATGTTTCTTTCCCTATTTTGTTGTTGCATGCTTTTATGGTATATCTTCAGTCATCACAGAACAAATAAGCTCTCAGTTCCTCTGTGCTTTTGGGGGGGATTGTTATGGTTTGGGATTTTTCGGACATTGCAATTGTTCCCAAGCATTATGCATAGCTGCTATCTATCACAAAAGACCTGGAATATGTTGTCAAAGCCATCTGAAATAATTTCTATAGAAATTATGGCCAGTGTTTTTATTTATTTGAGCATGTTATTTATTTGCTTGACAGAGTCCAGGTGATTGGCCCATGAAGCTGTTCTACATCAACCAAAAATCTGCAGCGTTCTCCCCTTTTCTTATTAGTTAGTATGATGCCGTGTTGTGCAATTAGAGCATAGTACAATAATCTGTTGTGCAAAATATGTTTGCATTTGCTGTAGGCAATATGTGATTCCTTTCCGGTACTTGTTTCCCCACAAGAATACATCTGAACATCTTAATACTATTATTTTTAAAGCTGCAGTAATTAAATACATAAAAACAAAGACTTGTGGGAATATACAAACCGAGCTAGTTTAAAACCTTTGATGAGACTATAGTTGCTAGGTGATTGGACCTTCAGATCTTCAATGCAGTTTTTCTTCATTTGAGTCCTGTGCATGGTTGAGAAACGACACGTAGCAGGCTCAGCCTGGCGCCTGGCTGCTGTCTACGGGAAGCATTTCTTATCTCGTGTACAGCTCTGGACTACAGAGACACAGAATGAGGCCATGGCTTCAGTTCAGCAAGGGACAACGTGTTTTCAGATTGCTCCTGTGACAGCCCAGGAGGAAGACTGCCCAGCCTGCGTTGGACAGCCTCCTTCCCCAGCTCCCACTGTGCTCCTTTGGCAGCCCGCTCCGTGCCTACGGCCAAGCAAACTCACTGCTGTCTCGTGCTCCTGGGGCACAATTCGGTTATAGCCGTAAAACGTACCCCACAGCGTGCCTCTTGAGGGACCCAGCTTACTGAAGACTGACAGCCATGCGCTGAGCTCCTGCATGTTCTGGCAGCTGGAAAGCGCTTCCAGCTTTTCACTGAGGACCTCTCACTAGTCAGCTTTAGTTCAGTTGTCCAAGTTTTTTCTGTAAAGACTCAAAAGTGCTCCACAAAGCTTTGCCAATAAACAGTGCCAAGGCGGAGGGCTCATTCTGCCAGCCAGTAACAAAGCTAGTGACAAAACATGGGTCTTCCAAGTCCCTGCTCTGTTCTCCAGCAGTTCAAGCTTGGTCTTGTCAAGCCTAGGAACTGTGCTGCTGGGGACAAAGGCCAATACCCAGGGCTTATTATACATCCTTATTATACATCCTACACAGACACTGCACCATTTATTTAGTACCAAAATGATGCTCCCCTGTGCTGTACACAGGCTACTTCTAACAAGGGCTTGAATTCTGCTCCTGGAAAGCTGGGTACATAAAGCCTAGGAAATGCAACACCCATCCCTTAAACCTCAAAGTGCCTTTTTTGAAATCAGCTCCGGGGGACTTTCAGAAGATCAGGGAGACAGCCATGGATACAGTCAGGTTCCCAAGTCAGTGTACGTCAATGAGGCATGATCACAGGCATATCGCAGATGAGAAAATAAACGCAGGTTAAGTTGAAGCAGCTGTCCAAATGTTACACTGTAATGAACTCATCATTAGGAAATCATGCTGAAATACACTACTTCAGGTCCTGTATAGCAACTTCCAAGACATTTTTGGTGACCTAAGCAGCGTCAGGTACACATTTTTCACATCAAGCATGGGACCGCATCTTTATTTTACTAAAAAAAATTTGCCCAAAAATGCCAAGAAGTATACAGAAGTCTTCTAACAAGTCACCTGCAAATTCAATTGAATGACTAAACTGTGAGGCCTTGGTTCTCACTCACTGCTGAAACACCTGGTCCTTTTCCAGATGAATGAATGCACCCAGAGACAAAGAGAGCAAAAAGCACATATGCTGTTGCTGTGGCTGCCTGCGTACTGTTACGTGAAAACACGACTGCGTTGGGACTAAACTGATCTCAGTCGGCTTCCCTTTCCACCAGCAGGACTGCCTGCTAGACCTGACTAATGTCCCCTTGTATCTCTCTCCTCTATTTTTCCTCTCCATGCAGATATTTGAAGCAGCTGGTGAACGATGTCACTTCTGGTCAAATGTCCTGAAAAGATGAAAGTGTTTGCCTGAAGGAAACTATGTTCTATTGCACGGAGCCCGTTTACTTTTCTCCTCTTTTGCTTTACAACTTGCAAGAGCTGTCTCTGCAGATAATAAGATTTTCACTCTGCAGGGTCATTTAAGCTCTGGTACCTTCTGTCAGTGTTGGCACTTGAGAGCTTCAATACTGTCAAAGTTGCAAAGGAGCAATTTAAGCAGAAGAGACAGAGAATGCTAGCCATTTTCTTGTTCACTTTTGAAAATTATTTTTATAAAGAGAAACTAGCTATAGAGTATGTCACTAAGCAACTGATCAAACACGAAATTGATGGAAGATGTAAAAAAAAAAATTCTGATCAAGAGACTTATTAGGAAAACAAGAGGATATACCTCTGTTTAACGATTCTGTTTAACAACTGAATTCATCAGTCAGTGATTTCAAGATAAGCCAAAGAAATTCTAAAGGTTTAGAACCAAAGGACCAAATCCTACTCATTTTCAGTTAGTGATCCTAAAAATCAAGTTTGTTGTTAGAATCTCTATGCTGTACAATTATAAATAGTCTGAGTGTGATAAAAAATGGAGGCATGACTCCATGGCTGGGGATTTGGGTAGTGTTCCAAACTGATTCATACAAACCTCATTGCTGGATCAGGACCTTAGAAAGAACAGTATGCCAAATTTGTGAGCAACAGGATGCTTTCAAAGACATAGCATGAGACCACATGATTAATAATGTCTTGGGTTATATGATCTACTTGTCATGTCTACATTTTCTGGTTCTATTTTAATGTAACGTCATTTGAATGCAAAAAAAATTATTTTGGAAAAAGGTCACTGTATTTTGAATGCCAAGCATTTAAAAAGCAGAAATAAATGGAAGTACTAAATCACAAACCCAGAGGAGGATAAGAGATAACAGGACATAAATCAAGTATGTTTTTGGAAGAGGAGGAATCAATGCAGGTAAAGGGAAAATAAAAAAAGAAAGAAGGAAAATAATGATAAAAAGAGGAACTGAAACATGCCTACTCTGAGCAGAAGAGCAAAAGAATAAGGGGGCTTGAATTACGGATATGATGCCAAATTTAGAGGTAATTTAGCACAATCTTGAAGACTCTGCTATAATATTTTTTCTTTTTCTCATACACCCCCCCCCCCATTATATTTTGTTCTGCCTCGTTAGAAAGGGGATTGGGTTTTTTTACTTGCATGAAAGAGATGCTAGGTAAGGATCATCAAATGCTATTCTTTGAATTGTGAAAGACTTGCCTTCCTGGGGTTGTTTTTTGCTCCTATAGCTACCAAAATACTCAGAAACTCATCCCAACTTTCATTTAAACAATGAAAGTCCTCCTTCCTGCAAACTGTCTGCTAGGTCTATTTTCTGCTTTGAATGTTCTGTCAGTTCTGATTAGCTTAAGGCTGTCCATCAAATTAAGAATGCGCAGTCTTAAAAGAAATGGTGCTACTTCCACGTCCATACTATAAGAGATTGGGAACAGCAGAATTTTATGCCCTGGAAAAGACAAGAGTGGGATTTAACTGAGTTATTGAGAATTCTGAAAATTACAGAGGAAAACAAAATGCATCAGTAATATCTTATTCTGCTTTGAAACAAATGAGACAGGGGAGACAATATGTTAAGCCCCAAAGCAAGCTGTTCACTGGTAAAAAAATAATAAGAGTCAATTGCAACTACTGTAATATGTCACATTATGTCATATCACATCTTTCTTAACCGTACATAAAGCCCCTCCTAAGGGTTTGCTGAGTGCACTGTTTCTTGCACAAAGAAACAAAGAAATAACAGGTATGGAGTGGGACAGGTACTCCTGAAGGCTGCTGCATTTCTGATGTGGGCTCTGCGTGTCCTTTGTCTGGCCCCAAAGACGCAAGGTAAATCAAGGACTGGATCTGGCTACGTTTACAACAGCAAGAAAAATGCCCACGAGGTGTGGACTTCTAGCTGGAAAGAGGTGCCCACACTATGTGCATTTTGGGAGAGGTTACTCTAGATCAGCTCTAGCTTGGTCCTGTGGACCGGAGACCAGTGAGCTCACTTTCCATTGAAGTCTCTGGTCTTACAGGCACAGGATGCATTACCAGCACGCAGACAACAGGGTCAGGCTTCTTCCTTTTTTCCCCCCCCATTACAGCAAAAAATAGAGATTACTTTTTTTTAAATGATTCACTGCCCTGTAAGTCTCAAAGGACTTGTATCATAAAGGCTGCACAGGTAGAGGAAAAGATGGCACTTGCATCAGAGACATGCTGAATCATGCTAAGCGCAAATGTATGTAAGAGGCTCCTTAAAAAAGCAAATATAGCTACTATATGTATATAAGCAAGCTATAACAGACACAAAGGTCTGGCAGATGCTTATTAATCCACAGTAAAGCTTTGCTACCCACAGAAAGATTAAAATATTAATCATTATTCATTCAATAACTTGTCAACCATTTTAATATTTTCTAATGTCTCCTGAATGGTCTAGAAAAAAGTGACTAAATAAGTAGTTCCTAAGTTATTGTAGAATGATGTCAAATACAGTCCTGGAAATTACAAGTCTATAAGAGGGGATTTAAAAACAAGATATGTGGTATTGAATTAAAGCTTCATAATAACTGTCCAGATGTTTAGAATTTTTTTAGACCAGAAACGTAAGAAAATACAATTTCACAGTACACTACAACTCCTCCCTTTTTATCTTTTTCCCTTTCTGTACCTAAGAATAAAAATAGATGTGAAACATTCTTGCAACAACAACTTAATACTAGTTATATTCATTTTTATGAGTCTGTAGAGAATTGCACATATTAGATTATGCTAATAAAGAGTGTGCTTTACTGTTATCATTATTACATTCTTTTTATGTATGTTTCTGGTGTGAAGATAACAATAACAAAATTTAAAAGGAACTTTCTTTTATGTCAAATCCTTCAAGAATTTTCTTGGCCGTGTTCTGATGCACTATGTGGCTCTTGGGTGATTGCCCCAAATACTCTGACAAAGTATCCACATTACCTGTTCACAAACACTTTTTTAAGAAATCCTAACTCGCATGGAATCATTAGTGATAGTTCTCCTGCCTTCAGAACTAACTACCAGTGGTCTAATCCTAATTCCCTCAATGAAGTCACCTGAAATACTTCTTAAAAGAACACGGCATCGAGCACTGCATCATGGGGCATTTGGAAGTTGAGATGACAGCAGAAGTTCAGTGAAGACACTTAAAAAAAATGGAGGTGTTGAATTAGTACTTTTGGAACAGGGTAAGTTTTTGCAAGCAAGATGAATTTCACAGACATAAAAAATGGGTCGAAACAAAACGAAGAACTGGGGAGTTTTGACAAGGTAGAAGACTACACAGTTCAAGAGTACACATCCTTTGCTCGTGAAGTAACAACAGCTTACTTAGCCTAAGGACAGCTGCCAGGAGAAACAATGAAGAACAGCTTGAACCAGTCAAGTCCGTCTAAACAGTGTGCAGGAAGCAGGCAGTCAGACCAATGGGGTAGGTGCTTCTCTGCCAGTACAGAAGGGGGAACTGGGATGAATTAAAATGGAATATTGAATGAGAAATATCATATTAGAAGGATACTAGAAAGAACCTAATCGGTAGGAAATTATATTTCCAAGGGGCAAAATGCATGAGGAAAAAACAAGAGGCAACGTCACAGGAGCGGTGCTATGCATTAACAGAACCATGCAGCCCAACCAGGTGATGAAGTTCACTGTACTGAATCTTCATGGATTAAAATTTGATACTTATGTAGGAAAAATATATTAATAGGGCAATACTATCACAGCCTGAGGAGGACAGAAAGAGGGAGTATGGTTCACTTGGAGCTCTCGGAGAGGCTGTCGCTGCAGAATATAGGCTAAAGGGAGGCTCCTGTCACTCCCATGCAAACTCAGTAACTATTACACTGGACCACGGAACTAAGGCAAACTTTTAGATCCAGAAATGACTGCTTCTTGAAGCAGCCAAATGGGGAATTAACAGGAGGAGAAGCACTCCTGAATGTTTTTCTGACCTCTTTCCTAATGCCCGGTTCAAAATGTCACTGTCAAAGTACAAGTAAGCACAAAGTACTTAGAGATATATTTGCAGGGGAAAAAGAAAATAAAACAAAAACCAAAACGAACAGAAAATCTACAGTAGTGTTTGATTTCAGAAGGAGGAACTATTCTTATTTACAAGGAATGTATCAGCAAATCTGTCTTAGACTGAATTGTCTGTAAAACCGGTTCTAAAACAAACCCCTGAATGAGGGTGATCAGATCGCCAGGACCAGGCCATATTCTGCTAGCCATTCCTACAAAACCCTGGTGTGACATTACTGAACTACTGATTTTTAGTTGGGCAAAGTGGTAAAAACCAAAAAAACCAACAACATCCATAGAAAAAGCATAGTCAGGGAAAAGCGAATACACTGCTTTCAGACGAAAGGTATGTCTGTGGACATGAAATCCGTCTCAGCAGGTATTTTTATTTAAAAATTAATCCGAACTAACACAAGCACCAATCACAGGAACACTGCTTCTGTTCTCCTTTAGAGGTCTCCAGCAACTTCTAGGAGTATTTTTCAGTCAGTCCAAATGCCAGCTAAAACACTACAGCAAGGGACAAAATCCATGGCGTTAATTCAAAGTTCTGACAGCTGTCGAGATACAGTCCTGCTCTTTGCATTGCGACATAACGATTGCCCCAGTGCAATAATTCTGACTACCTCTAAAATCTCAGATGTGCAGCCTGTAATCAGTGGACTCCATTCTGCCAACGGTCACTTCACACAATCCGGTTCACTTCTGTATCCATGTGAAAGTCAGAATGATAGCAGGCTTTCTGCCCATATAGCTCAGGCTTCCACACTGTAATCTAAAGACTTAGTTACTGTGCCTATGTCACTAGTACCAGCCTGCCTAAATAGCTCTAATATTTTGAAATTTATTTCAAATTCTGTGTTGTATACTGTTGCATTTGCTATATTGCCTTGCTTTCGCATGTTGAAAAAAAACCCTGTTTCTTTAAAGTAGCCAGATTTTCATATCGAGTAACTAAAGGGTCTATTTTTATAATCCGAATTAACTAAGCACAAGAACTGAGGCAAGGACTGCCATCAAAGTTTTAGAAAACGTTCTAAATAACTTTAAACATGTTAATGCATGTTTTTAATTGTGTTCAGATTATACAAATAATATATAATTCTACCCTTAGAGACCAGTGCTAATAGGGACACCGAGTGAAACATTTTTCCAGCGTTAGGCACTGCATAATTAGTTCAGCGTAGGAAATATACAAAGTAATTACTTTTTTGCCTGCCTAAATTACCGGGGTAGGTTCACTTGAGCATAGGAACCTGCCAGCTTTTAAGCAGCTACTTAGTTTCACCTCGAGTAGCCGCTTTCCAGCAATGCAGGAGGCAAAATAATTCCTATTGGTCTGTAAAGTCTCACCACGCTTTCCAGTGGACCAATATATGTAAATATCTAACTTCTCGTCTGTACATCCACACAATTAATGAAACCTATCTGTTGCTGTCTCCAGCAACACAACCATATTTATTCAGCAACCACTCGGCGTGTCAGAGCTCACCGCTGCAGTCCTCTGAGTTGCGGGTAGGGAACACCATTGGTTCTCCAGGTTTTTTTCAGTAAGCAGTACATGCACGACAGGGCACAGCATTTTGACTAATCAAGACAAGACTACCGATAGGAGTCAGGATACAACTATAAGTGGATCAATAATTCGATCTAGCAGTGCAAATTTCTGGCAAAAGACATTAGATCACTTCATCAGTCAGTTTGCTTAGGGAGTTAGACTTCTTTGCGCAGCCCAAACAGAAAGCCAGCCACCTAACATCCCTCCAAGGCAGACGTTCTACGGTTGACCAGTGCTCGCACGTCTCCTGAGCACAGCACAGTGCGGCAAAGACAACACCAGCGGAGCTCTGGAAACTTTTTATCCACCGCAGCGCAGTCTCTCTGCCCGAGAGGCTTGAAACTCTCTCTTGAGAGTTTATCCTTCCGAGTGTGATGCTGTGCTATTGTGGCCGTACTGCTTCTGGTTTCAGCGCGTGAATGGATTCTGTAAGCTCTGCACTGTGTCCTCGTTAGTGCTGCTACACGCGCTTAATTAAGTGGGGAGTGGGAGGCAGGGGGCACCATGGCAGCCCGAGCCAGCTGGAGCAGAGACTGCTCTGATGCTGCCTTCCCTTCTGATGACGCTTGTTCCCACCCCGTGCCAGTAGTCACACGTTTCACTGTCTCTGGGAGCTGACCTGGCCAAAAATAACCCACTTCTTACAAATAATTCTATTTTTCAAAATTGTGCCCCTTCAGAGATCACATGTTTTTCAACAGTAAGCAACATGAGATGCACCATTGCATGGAAACTTGTTCCAGCTAAATAAAATTAATAAAAGCAAGATGCCACGGTTATTTGTATTAAGTCATAAAGTGTTGGCCCTGGTTATTTCCACAGGGAGGCTGGTGACAATTATGACGGTGCTGACTATGAAGATGCACAGTGCATTTAAGTGAGCTACAGTGGCAAAAAGAACCTAGAAAAGGACTTCAAACATCAAGGTTATTCAACAGTACAGGTACAAAACAGTAACATGGAACCAATATTCTCTGCTAAGCCTCAGCTCTGTCAAGAACACCCACTTCAGGAGAATAGTCCAGGGTGTCCTGGAACAATACCAAACCCATGCTCTGAACGTGACAGCGATTTCTGACAGATCTGGACCCATGAGCACATGGCTCTCATCCATGCTGCCCATTAGCAAGAGGTACAGGGGGTAAGTACCTCCAGCCTCCAAACAGAGACCAACTATGGACTGATTGCAGTAATCGCAGTAATTGCCTACTGCCACTATGTTGTCCACGGAGTCGGAAAGTCTGGGATCTACTGCCCTGGAACTATGCTCTGAAAGGTGCTAAAAGCTCTCCTGAAAGGTCCTTAATATACAGCAAAATAGTTCACTATGAGGAGAAAAAACAGTTTGTATCAGAGGTGCAGTCTGAAGGTTGCCAAGGACTAGAGCAGAAAGCTTTGGGAAATTGCACAGAACAGGTGTACAAGGAAGAAAAACTGAATGGCACTTCCTGAAAAAAAGGCAGATGCTTCAGGGAAGAAAGCTCAGAGAAAAGATGTTAGGTTTTCAAACTGTTGGGTCTTTTGTTTGTTTGTTTTGGGTTTTTTATATCCCCAGCTGAAAGCAAAGAAAATCTCATTACTGGATTACAGGGAAAGAAATGGTTGGGCCCAAAGTAGAATAAAGCTATCAGGTATTTTTTTTTTTTCATAAATACTCTAAATATTTCTTGCCATTCTTACAAAATATATACACTTGAAGTGCCATTCTAATAAAGGTGGACCATACTACAATATTCCTGATGATGTTTACAGGTTCAGGGAAAAAACAGTAAAGGTGCACAAACTGCAGACCCAAGTACTGAAAGGTACAGAGACGACCACCAAGTCTGCAGTCATAAAGCCGCAAGTAAAGAAGTAAAAGAGACATTTTTAAAGAAATGTTCATGTCCATGTTCTAAGCATAGATAGGCAGGCTGTCTAGTGCTTCTCTGCCTACTTTTAAGGCCTGAAGACAAGAGCACTACTGCCAGTTAGCTACTGTTCATTTGAAAAACCCAGTAGGTAATCAAAATCCAGGAATCACAAATCAACCATTGAATATAGATGGTGGAAACAGTATTGACAGCAGCCAGCTAGGACACAAGGCAAGTCAGCCTTCACTTTCTAGGACTGCCAGAACCGAACAGACCAAGGGACAAGCCAGCTAACTGCAGTACTAGTGAACAGATGCCCACCCACCACAGAGATCACATGAAGAGTTAAGAAGTAAAACAGCCAAACCCACAGTTCCCACATGGAATAATTCTTCACAAAAGATCAAAGCCCTAAATCAACGTTTTCAGCACTTGCTGAAGGTTATGAGTATTGTGCAGTATTTTGATAACATTTTTTTATTTAAATAAGCACCCCAGGAGAGGAGTACAAATATCAAATGGCTCTTCCAAAGATATGTCATACATATCTGATTCAGCTGCTGCACAACTCCTTTTATTAAAAAAAAAAAAAAAAAACAAACAACTTTTTCCATACCTCAGCTTTCTTTGTCAAACAGCAGTTTGCTTTGGGAATTTTTACCCCACAATGGCACTCTGGCAAACCTGGTGAGGAATTCAGATGCGCTATGAGAATAAGCCTGGCTTGGAACCATTAAAGAAAGTTAATGTCAAGCCCACTAGCTGTGGCATTAAAACTACTGCACAAGCCATTATTTTGTCATGTGCAGTTAAAAGTAATAGATGGGGCCTATAATGAAATATGACCAGGAACACATGCAAGAACTTTGTATTTTTGCCTTCATCCAACACATGATTATGCATTTGACTCCTGAGATGGGATGAGACAGTTTCTGCATCCTGGCCTCTGAGAAAGACGCAGGTATCACAGCACTGATGACAAAACTGACTGGATGGATCTATCAGCTCAACCAGTAAGTTGTTTCCAGCTGGTTTTCTCTGTTGCACCTCTCCTGCTCAGCAGTACGGCCAAGTGAGAAAAAACGAATGGAACCAGACCGCCGGTGCGACAGACTGAACCAAACAGAGCCTGGCAGAGCACTCTCCGGGCTCTCACGAGCAATTGCTGGGAATAGTGGCATGCCATGCTCTGCACAATAATTAAGTTGGAAGAATAATCTGTGGGAAAACACAAGGTCTCTTCTGTTTTCATCATGTGAAAGAGAAGCCACTCCCAGAGCGACGGGGTATGGGAAAGGGACCTCAGCTAACCTGGTGATGTGAGAAGCGGCTGATGGGCGCCAGGCAGCTACGCGCATCCCTGCCTGTGTGTCACTGCGCAGAAGGCTGCAATGAGGAGGTGTGAGACACTAGCTCTGAAAAAGACAGGTTTGGTTTCACAGTGTTTTGTATAGCCAACCTGGTCTTTCCACCATGGAGGTATTTTATGTATATACGCAATTATATGAAAGAATCCTGAAATTCCGCTGTAAGATGGTAAATGGCCAAGACCAAAAGCAAAAGCAGATCACAGAGAAAGAAATGAGGGTAGCCCTGTAACCCTGTGAAGAGATTCAAAATAGCACAGCACGAAACCCATCGGAGAGCAAATCTCTTTCATCCCATACAGTTATCCCTTGTTACATAGTTGTTTTTGGCTTTCAAGCTGTAAAGGCCTAGATACCTCTCTGAAGAAATTAGGAGTTTTCCAGGGTATAACATGATAATTAATAATTCTGAGTTATCTAAAATGCAAACTAGGCTGCCAGATACATTCAATTAATGATCCTTTTAAAGTTAGAACAGCCTTTTCAGAAAAATTATTTCCTCACTAATGTAGGTCAGCGACTGTATTTCACTGATCAGATAACTGGAATATCTTAACCTACTTAAAGGAGTTTAAATTTAAACTTATTTCTAAAACTATCCATTGCAAAATGACACGTATACATATGTGTGACATCTGTATCTGTTATTGTGAAGGTTTAGCCTGGCTGAAGGCCAGGTGCCCACCAAAGCCCCTATCACTCCCCCTCCTCAACTGGACAGGGAGAAAATATACAACAAAAGACTCATGGGTCAAGATAAGGACAGGGAGAGATCACTCGCCAACTACCGTCATGGGCAAAACAGACTCGATCTGGGGAAGTTAGTTTAATTTATTACCAGTCAAATTGGAGTAGGGTAATGAGAGACAAAACCAAATCTTAAAACACCTTCCCTCCATCCCTCCCTTCTTCCCAGGCTTAACTGCACTCCTCAATTCCCCACCTTCTCCTCCTGAATAGTGTAGGGGGATGGGGAATGGGGGCTGCAGTCAGTTCATCACACGTTCTCTCCGCCACTCCTTCCTCCTCACTTCTCTGCCCCTGCCCCAGTGTGTGGCCCCACCCACAGGAGACAGTCTTCCACTAACTGCCCCAGCGTGGGTCCTTCCTGTGGGCTTGCAGTCCTCCACGAACTGCCCCAGCGTGGGTCCCTCCCATGGGGTGCCGTCCTTCAGGAACAGGCTACTCCAGCGTGGGTCCCCCATGGGGTCACAAGCCCTGCCAGCAAACCTGCTCCAGTGTGGGCTCCTCTCTCCAGGAGCCTGCCAGGAGCCTGCTCCAGCGTGGGGCTCCCCACAGGGTCACAGCCTCCTTTGGACAACCTGCTCTGGCATGGGGTCCTCCACAGGGTACAGGTGGGTATCCGCTCCACCATGGACCTCCATGGGCTGCAGGGGCATGACTTCACCATGGTCTTCATCACAGGCTGCAGGGGAATGTCTGCTCCGGCACCTGGAGCGCCTCCTCCCCCCTCCTTCACTGACCTTGGTGTGTGCAGAGTTGTTTCTCTCACATATTCTCACTTCTCTCCCCTGCTGCAATTGCTGTTGTGCAGGTTCTTCCCCCCTTCTTAAACATGTTACCACGAAGGCGCTACCACCGTCGCTGATGGGCTCGGCCTTGGCCAGCAGCGGGTGCATTTCAGAGCTGGCTGGCACTGGCTCTGTTGGACACAGGGGAAGCTTCCAGCAGCTTCTCACCAAAGCCACCTCAGAATCCCCCCACACTGCCACAGCCACGCAAACCCAGTACAGATATATAGATATGTTTTTTATATGTATATAGAATATCTACAGATACATGTCACTAATCCCAATTTAGAATGACTGAAAAAATCATCCCAAATATTATCCTAAAGTCAAAACATGTAAGATATAAAATATTGATGCAACAGCCCTTGACTCCTCTAATTACAACTCAACCAAAATTTTCATACTGCTCTGCCATATTGCCCACTCTCACTTCATGTAGCCAATGTTTCACAGCTTTGCAAGCGAGCAAGAGATGCTAACACTCCGATGTAACTCCATACAAAATACCCCTTTACGTGCTTTATTTGTTTTTCTAATTAAGTGCTTGGCCACCCACACAGCAATATGGACACATGTAATTCTGTGAGTGTACATCATGCTTCTCCAATGCTGCAAATGACTCCCACCTTCCTGGAAACACACATGCAAACCTCCCACCTCCCAAATGTAGATGGGATTAATTATCAGAAAGGACCTAAATGTTTACAACAGGGATTTAACATTTTAATCAACATGCTTCTTTACTAAGTGTTAATTAAAAAATAGGTGGAATAAGGGCAGTGTTTGCCAAACTAGAACCAGAAGTAACGTGAATTTACAATTTTCAGTCAATTCTGCTTTAAATAGTTACTCAAAGATACACCCATTGCTAAGTGATTGACAACGTACTTCTCATTAAATAAGGTCCAATTTTTATTCAGCAACTATCAACTCAAACAAACCATGACTTTAAGTTCTACCCTTGCTTCTAACATTGGAAACCAGAGGACTTCTAGCGAGGGTGAAGAGAGCAGCATTGCAGCACCGCCTGCAGTTGACTCTCCAGTTCAAGTTTGCTGTGCTTAGGTGTTGGCCCTTACAAGGGCTTGTGAATCTGAACAGAATACAATCCACCAGTGTGGCCAGTCTGCAAGGGGAACGCCAGTTCATTCTAATTACTGGACTGAATGGCCGGCGAGTGGTAACTGTGTGATGATTATGGGCAAGATCATCACTAAATCAGTCATTTCTTACTATTAGACATGTAGAACTAACTGCAAACAATTTTTGTCACCCTTGTAGACCACAGTACATGGTTTCCCACAGCCTAACATAATTCAAGGGACTGAATTAACTTTACTGAGAGATCACCCCACTCTGATGTACAGTAAATGGGAACAGAGAGAAAAAATAAGGGAATGGGAAGCAATTTCCAAAACCTTCTACCGTCATCAGGGGCATCAGTAAAATCTCTAGGAAAAAGCTCTACCGAGAACACCACTGAATGTGCCCCAGGCACACAATGAAGCAAGCACAACATTGTAAGTGGGTAACAGGCCATAAAATAAGAGTTTCTTTGATAATTAAATGTACTTTATTCTTGACCACAATCTCCAAGAAGGTACCTAGGCTATTAAACTCTGGATATCCAGACATAGGCAGAGAACAGCTACATTGACACACGCAGAAAGCGTAGAGATACTCCCCTTCTGCCAGGGATGAGTGAAGATCTCCCTCACCTGTTGTGCACAAAGCAGGTATCTGAGGTGAGGCTCACTTCATCTCAAGCAGAAAAACAGCAGAGCGCTGCAGTCCTCCTAATTCAGCTGGTTTCTTGGATGCTTCCCTTACAGCACTCTCCGTCTGAGCTCAGCTTTCCCTCTCTCTGCTACAACACTTCTACTCTATTTGACCTTACTTTCTGCTGTATCAATCTCTGTATTTATGACAGGCAGCTGTGACCATTCCTCGAGCCACAGAAAGAAACTCTTTTCCTGGAACAGATCAGTGCCACAGACGGACGCACGGAGCAAACCCTTCAACGGGAAGAGAAGTGCTCTGTTGGAGAGCTCGCTACCAAAAGCATGCCTTCAGAGGAAGGTAAGGGGCACGGTGTCACAGTGACTGGCAACAAAGGCAGAAAGAATTAATTCCAGAAGACACAGGAAGCTTTTCAACAGATGGGACACTGTCTTACCTTCCCTGAAATCAGCTTCTCTCTAAATATACATCCATGCACCCTAAGGCAACGTGACTGCATTAATGATACAATTACTATGATAATTTGTTATCCTACTTCAATAACTTAATATTTACTGTTTACTATCAAGCAATATAATACATCATTTAATTTGGGAGGAGGCAGGGACCATCTTCTTGTTTCGCACTAACACACCACCCAGTTCAACAACACCCTGAGGAATGTCTTTGCTGGGGGATTTTTTAAAATTTTTTTTTTTAAATACAGTTTTCTGGGAAAAAAGTGCTAAAGAGGTATTGGAAAAAGGAGAGTGGCAGAGTTTGGGGGGTCGATTTGCCTGTCTGATTAAGCTCTGCCTAACCCTCCCATCCCCTTTCACTTCTCTGCATAGCACTCACTTTCATACGGGGTGCTAATACAAGGGGTGGTGCTGTATATTCTGACAGCTGAGTGGGAGGTGACTAAGGAACAGCCTCTATTTTAAGGTAACCTATGTGCCATGTTGTCTTTCCTGTATTATAGCTTAAGAAACCTTCCATTTTCAGGAGTGTATGGGCCATAATGCCACTTTTAAGTGGAGCCAAACAAAATTCTAAGAATATTTTTTATTCTTTTTCTAAAGGGAAAACATCTTCTTACCAACCAAACTCATCCAGACCTCCAGGTCCTATAGATCTGTCAGACTTCTTAGCATGAAAACTTAGTATGTGCTTCTCACATGCTCTGTCTTCAGTGACCGCTAACGCTCTGGAAATCCCTGGCCCTGACACTGTATTGCTTGTGCTCACTGGTGTGATTAAGGACACAGATCTAAGCTGTGCAGTTACAGCCACATGATAGCCCAGCCAGGCTCCCTCCTGGTAACACAGATAGCACTTCTCTGTGTGATTCTGTCTGATCAGATCTTTCTTGCTTCTCTGTGTATGATCTCATCATAGCAAACTACATTATTCCTGCTACTGAGAACACTGCCACAAGAAAAGTCTTAAAATGCCTCTTTTCAAATATTTTCAGAGTACTAATTCAATGATGATATATGTATTCTGGGGTTATTTGATAAATAGTTATAATCAAACACATAATTAACAGAGCAAAAAACATCAGGGGGTAGATTTTCAGTTTTTATAAGCTAAAGTCACTGGAGCTGTGGTGGTAAGTATAGTCTAGGTCAGGGAATAAAGTTCAATTCTTAACTGTGAAATGTATAAATAAGCCTCTCTCTCCTGTTTGGATAGGCTCTCATAATTAATGAGGCACCTACCACCATGTTTTTTTCTGCCAGTCCCTGAGCAAACAGTGTAACAATTACACTGGTACCATTTTAGTATGCACTTCTGATTGTCTGTTTGGTACCAGTGGTTCCTGTCTTGACCTTTGAAACACAACATCTTTTACTACAGCCTAATAATTAACAAAGGCCAAGCACAAACTGACTAGTTGTGTCGTGCACAGCCAGCGTTCACATGCACATTTAGGGAATCGTCAGCCTGCGGTGCTCATGGAGATGCCCGTGGGGACCACAGTGTGACTCCAACCGCCAGGCCACAGGAACTCTGTACTGCGAAGCTCCCACAGCCTTCCTATGCAAAACAAGAGCTCAGGCTTGTAAAGTTCTTTCTGCACTGCTCTACCCAGCTGCAACAACTAATGCCTAGAGTTAGAGGCCTAATTCTATCGAGATCACAGCAAGTTGCAGGACTACTTTTCAGATGTTTTGGCCCAAATTGAATTCAACAGCTAAGACATTTTTAGTTCGCAATCCTGAAACATGTTCAAACAAGTACTGGCACAGCTGGAGCATCGCTGTAACACAGTCTCTGCAGCACAAGTCATCCAGGGGTAACCACCTCAGGCCCAAGCTGGAAGCCCACAGTCTTCTGTCACGGAATAGGGAGAGTCGGACTTCCTTCTGCAGAGGAAAGGCATTTAAAGCCATTTCTCAGAGTTTAACCACCTTTATTTTGCTGTGTCCAGTAAATGGCCAAGGTAATAGGGACACATTGAGGCACGTCTATCTGCATTCATTTGTACTTCATAGCTTGCACGCGTGCCTCCTGATGTGGAGTCTGACAAACGGGATTCCTGAGTCAACATTCATCAAGCTAAGCCCTATTGGTGTAAGAAGTGATTTCCTGCCTATTCTCCTTACGTGCTTCCATGTGAACCAGAGCTTCCACCAGCATCCAAGGTTTTCAAGGTGTCTGCTAGTAAAGGCCTGGTTGTGTAGAAATTACCATGAGGCAGCTGAAAGCAGTCAACCATGGGTTGACTTGGGAGCAAACCAACACATGTATTTAGTTACCCAACTGTCTCTAAAATTAACCTAGTGGCTCTGAGTCATAAATACTTGTGAGGACTTGGGCCTCACCGTTCAAGTCTCATTGAATATAGGGATAATGTAGTATTCAATAGCCACCACTATGTCTCAAATTATTTATAAAGGAATATTTAGCCTTCGTAACAGTGAGTAGAAGATACCTTTACAAATGTATGCCTAAATGTCTTTACATTTACTGAGCAGTTTGGTGATGAGACCTGAGTAGGTCACTGCTTCTCTGTGAAAAAAAACCCTAAGAATTTGTTTCAAGCCTCAGAAGTTAAAATGCTTTAATCCATGAAAGACTACAAGCAGTCAGAAGAGCAAATCTTGAAATCTGTACTTCACTTTTCCTTAGGCTCTTCTATTCAAAATCCCAAGTGAAGTCAGACACATTCCTACAGAAGGTCACAGGCTCTAGCCCTGGACAGTTCTCTACAGACTTTCCAGTGTGCTAGTCTTGTGTTAATCATCATCTCAGCAGTCTGCATGAACAGAGGGTACATTTGTACCTGAGGGAATAAACTAAATGAAGAAAATAAATAGTGTTTATTTTCTTTCTCCTATCACCTGAGGAAAAGACAGAGTGAAAGAGATAAAGATGGAAAGAGAGCAAGAGGAAATCAAAGTGAGAGGGAATGAAAGAAAAAGGGAAAGAGGGAACAAGAGAGAAAGTGACTAAGTGGGAAAGAAAAAATAAATGAAAGAAAAAGAACCAAAAAAGCATGAAGGGAAAAAAGAAAGAAAAAAACACAAAGAAAAGAGAAAAGAAAGGATGGACAGACAAACAGCTAAAAAATAGGAAATAACGAAGTCTGTAAACCTTTGTGAACTAACCACTGGAGACAGATGTCTTAACAAATAAGCACAAGCTGTCACCTCGCTTAAAATTAGTTAAAAAATGGAGTAACTGTTTAAAATGTACTAAATTGAGTATACAGAATTAAAACAAGCTTCTAATCTAGGTCATTGTTTTGTATAGTACTTGGATATGCATGAACACATTTGGTGCAGAAATCAGGAAGAGTTATGCAAATATAGCTGAGGACAAGATCTGCTTCATTTTCCAAAATTACTGTGCCTAAAACACATCTTTGGTTGCACAGGAAAACTAAATAACATTACTGCAGTATTTACCGTGTTCTCCCAATCTAGCCAAGACTAATCACACTGCAAATAGTGAAAATACATTACCCAAAGAACAATTAGAAAGGCACTCAAATAATTTTTTGCACCTTTGTTTCGAACTTGACTTTCAATCTATTGACAAGTCATTTAAGTCCAGCCAAGTCAATTAATTGGCTGTTCATATACTACATTGATTACACCATATAAGAAGGGTAGGGTTTATGTACTGCTTGCCAGTCCTGCATTAATACTTATATAGGACATGCAAAAGCCAAGATTGTAATGCTGTGATCACATGCAGTAGTATATTACAAAAAAGCAGAACATCAAGAAAGAATTTGATTCAGAGCCTAACGGCTGAAAATTGTGCTGGTCATTGCAAATTATTAAATTGTTCAAGGACGATGCCAGTCAAGCAGTATGTGAGCACGTACGGAGTTCCTGAAATAAGCTCAGCACGATCCCTTTTTTCACACAGAAAGTACTCGTCTTGAACAAAGTAGCAAAGTATACATTTTTTCATAGCTACAACCCAAATATATCCTGTCAACTAAAAAAGTCACCCTTCCCACAACTGAACGGCAATAAAAGCCTCACCTGGGGTTTAACAGGGATCCTCCAACAGACAGGAGCAGCACAGCACACCACACAGAGAGGGCTGCGTGGCAGCCCCTGGCAGGGTGGTAGCGGAGGGATACTGCTGCAGCACACCAGGAAATCTGCCAGCTTTCTTGTACAACACTTGTGGTATTCACAGCCCGACCTCACAAGCAGTACACAGTTGTACAACAAATGGCCATGCCTTACTTTCAAAAAGTCCAGACCTGAATGAGGTCAACAGAGGTATTATTTCAAAGGGAGAATATGATTTTAAAATTAACATGATTACATGTAAAATCATCTTCCAGTAGACAGACAAATGGATCTCTTGAGAGCACAGTGTTTATGAAACAGCAGGCCCTTTAGCTGCCCTGGAAACTCTATCTGTAAAGGGCCACAATTTATATTGTCCCGGAGGCTTTAGCATTTGCATCAAAGCTTCAGAAGATGAGAACTGTCAGTGAGTATTTATTCACCAAAAAAAGAAAAGCAAACTTCACTTTAAGAAGGTTGAGTGGTGTATTTTTTTTCTCCCCAGATGATGACAAATGATCTCTCAAGAAGCCAACCAAAAACCTCATGAAGTTGTAATTTTGTGTTTATGAAAATTCAAGAGCAACACACTTCAGATGTTACACTTGCTGGTCAGGGTTACACAGAGAACTTCTAAACAAATAGAAGGAAAAAAAACCCAAATTACCCTGAGGCTGTATCCAGAAACCTTCATCAGATTAGCACCTACTCTGTAACTACAGAGTAAAGGACATCTCCTTAGCAAAAGCATAAAATGTAGAAAGCTAAAATTAAGCAGGTAGGAAAACTTGAGTTTAGTTCAAATACTTAACTGACAAAATGCTCTTACTGTGAGGAGCAGGGAGAGGTCTATTTTTTCAAAGAACTCTGAAAAAAATCCCAACTCGTCAGCTACTAGCAGAGGTTCACAAATCTAAGTTGTACAAAACACCGTGCAGAAAGAGCCACTACACTTCCTACTGCTTTCTGAACTTAGATACTGAAATACGGAGGAGTCTGATGCTCATATTCAAGCAAACCCACCATGGAAGTCACTGGGTGAATTGCTTATTCCAGGTGGAAGCAGAACAGTCAGAGAGATACCCCTCGATTTTCGTCATTTTTGCATCAATTTCTACTCTTGAAAAGCGTAAGGAATGGAAGCTGCACCAAGATGAATTCTTCTTTTGAGGGTCTCGCACAAGCAGGAGTTGACGACAAGACGCAGAAATGCATATTTATGGCCTGTATAACAAAAGAATCCAGAAAAGGTATCAAAAAAAGAGACCTTCTCCCAGTCATACAGATGCTTAGAGATGAGTTGAGGGAGAATCTCTGAGAGGTCTGTGCAAGTACACTAACAAGGAAAAGAGACAGACAGAATGAGAAATTAAGAGTCCTCTGACTCATTTCCTTTGGGAGGGAAAAACTGAATGAGGAAAGAGAAAAAATAGAAAACAGGCAGGATACTTCTTTCAATAACTTTCGGAATAAATCTGCTCTATCTTTGTCTAGGTGATTGTATACTTTAGACTAGCATTTGCAATATTCAAATGTAATATTCAGAGAAAAAAACAAGCACAGTGAAAGTTTCATAAATGAAAGCAGACAAGAGAAGGAAGTGGTAATTTTTCACAGTATTCTAATAAAAGAAAGCCAATTCTATTTCTCACATCATAAACTCTATCTATTCTTTGATCATTTTGATTTGTTCTGCTAAAGTATGCTGCAACCATGTGCTGTCAAGCATACAGCTGCAGGTGAAAGTCCATAAAGTGCACGGCAAGATCTTTCCAACGCGCAATACTTGTGAAGCCGCTCCTGGGAATTCTCACCAGTTAGCAATGGGTTATAGCACAGCTTCCCTCTTGTTGATTTGACTAGCCACTGACTCCCTCAAGTGTTAGTTTCTTACCATTATCAGAAATAAAACGCAATATGCTCTGGCATAACTCCATTCATCTTTATCTCAACATCATATCTGGGATACAGAATTATAATGACTAGCCATCAAAATGTAAAAATTACGGCTAGTTTCTTCTAAAATGTGATGGAAAATGATTCAAAAACACATTTGTAGCTTCACTTTGCCCAGAAAAACAAAGAAAAAAGTAAAAATGAAATGAAACAATTCCAACTATTATTGGAAAATATACAGATGAATAGCTATTCTTGGTTGTGTACATTCACATCATTGCTTTGGGTAAACAAAATCAACCTTTCATCTACATCTTACGAAGCTAGTAACAAAGCTACTGAGGTAAATACACAAAAAGAAAAAAATTAAGTGGCTCATAAACATGCTCAATTTAACTGTAACATGAAACTCCTCACTCACTCTTTTATGAGCATCCTGCCCCAAGTCATGCAGACCAGAGGAAAAGGTTCATCTCAAAGTAATTGAAAAGAAGAAAATATGACAGTATGGCTTAGCCCAGAGTAAAAAGAAATATTTTAAACCACTCCTTGGGGCTTTATGATGCTTAAGTCTTTAATTTATGAAACTCTTGTCCCAGACAACTGCAGCTGGCGTCAGGAGACTCACAATCTATCCTGATTGACCTCTAAGCTTTGGAAAATCATCTTGCTTCTCTGTTTCTAGTCTTTTTTTTTTTTTGCCATGTCTAGCAGAGGACAGTGGATTGCCTGTTATTTGTGCACTTATACAGCAAGCAGAGTTGAGAAGCTAATCAAAGTTGACACCTGTAGGTATCACCATAATGTCAATAGTAAATAATAATAAGACAAGGTGAATTCAGCCTAGAATTTGATGTGTAAGGTTGGTGAGCAATCCCTTGTTTGCTTTGTGTTACTGTTTTCTCAGCTCCAATGAGAAAACAGGCATTGAAAAAGCAGCATCTTCAGCATGCAGTACTTCCCCAAGACACTTACTGCAAAGTGAGACTGGTTTCAGGATATAAAACTATTGCGTTTTAAGGCACTGGATCATTGATTTTCAGCAAGCACTCTTTTGTGTTTTCCATGAATCTGCTGCAAGACATCTTTATTTGAATACGCGCAACTACAGTACTATGCAAAGCCTCCTCCTGAAAGACCCTGCAAGACAAATTTAAATATACTGTGAATCTCGTTCTGCTCCTGACTGTGACTGGACTTTTTCAGCTGTGCTGAAGAGCACAGGGTACCATCTTTGCTATCAAAATTAAGGGGTTTTTTGAATGCCAGCTTTGTAACTCAGGTATTCAGAACCAAATATAGCCAAAGTAATAGAATAAGATAGAAACTGACTATTTTGTATGCAGAGAAGACTGTTTCTGTCCATTCTGAAAGAAATAACACGTTCACATAACATTTCCGTGCTAACACTCAAAGCCCATTGATTTGTCATGTCAAAATCCCACATAGTATCTTCTATAATTGGCACCAGACACATCATCAGCTGCTCCAGAGCTAACGGGTTCTGTGATTCACTCCTTGAGTCCACCATACTGGTTATAAATATGAAAGTTCTTTATGGACACTGAGGCAATTTTTAAAGTTTTGGGCCATTTAAAGATGTCTAAAATGGCAACTTGTAGGAATTCAAAAATCTTTAAACAAATTTTATTTGCTTCCAGCCATTTTTAAAAGTCACTTCCTTCTTTAGGCACCATTTAACAAATTAGTCCCTCTATATAAATGGCTTAAGTGGGGATCCTTGAATTACTCTTAAAGGGGTTTTGACACATAAGAAATTATGATCATTGGTCCTTAACAGTAATTTATGTTTGCAAATTGCTTACAAAGGTTTTGCACCTACACTGAAAGCTGTTCCAGGATCCATCAATGAAAAACATTGTTTTAGCGACTACACTAAATCAACCCAACCTTTAGTTATATCACCTGATTTACCTATTTTCCAAACATCTGTATCTAAATAAATGCATGCGTGATTAGCTATAAAGCAAAAATTTATGCTGCATTTACAAAAGATGCCATCGGGCTAACGCTGTTCCCACTGAAGTTCACATAGCAGAGAAAACAACACGGCTGCTGTCACAACACGAAGGCATAAACTGACAGAACAGCAAGAAAAAAAAAAAGCATTTCTGCCCTCTTTTTTCCATGTCCATGCAGGTGTGAGCAAGACTAAGCGAACTGTTCCATCCGGGGAGCCCATCCGACCGGGCCAGTTCTAACCCGCACTAGCTCCCTGGTCCATTCAGCGCAGAGCTTCAGCTGTGTCTGGGTGGTGAGAATGGGTGACCAGGGGTGCATATCCACACCCACGGGACTATTTTTTTTGAGTTGTAATAACGACTTAAAGTACAGCATGAGACTAAAACTAGGCCATTAACAGCCGCCTTAGGAAACCCAGAAAGAAATAGGTGGCCTTCTAGTTATTTGTCTACCCCTAATCACTTGTCTATGCAATTTTCTTCCTACTAGACCCTGGATACTTGATGTTCCTGGAGTCTGAACAAAGTCTACTCACTGCCTTTCAACACTGGAGATTTCTGATTCCTGTTCAGAAGTGATTACTTGAGCATCACACGTCATCACACCTGCTAATGGCTTCCAGGTTTACTATTCAGGACACAAAGAGCAGATGTGATGACATCACCGATTACCACCAGGCTTTGTTACCTCTGCTGTTATCTGACCTGCGTGTTAGCACTTTTACGCCGCTTTATGATCTACACAGAGGTGAGATTACAACAGTACAATTGGACTGTATTGCCAAAATGAACCTGGCTGTGTGACAGAGGTTGTAAGCTTGACTGACAGATTCCCAAAAGCATGCCTCAGGTGGGACAGTACGGAGTGCTGCCCACCCTTACCAAAGGCACAGGCACAACTGACCTAGAACGGACGGAGTGACTCCACTCCGCAGTGCAGAAAGGGACTGCATCAGAACGTGGTGCACCAACGTGCGTCACCAAGGCGCTCCTCTTCCAAATACAAAGACTCATGTTTCAGTTTCCTTCAGTCAGAGGAGAAAATGTATTAGCTGGAGTTCCTGTTCTGTTTGCACATCTTACACAGGTGGCACAAACATGAGTCAGGGTTTGTACGTGGAGCACCCCGCACTGGAACAGTGTACTTCAGACCCCAAGGGCATCATCAACAGGTTGGTGCAAAGAGCAGTTTGCTTCTTGCCTTTGGCATTATGTTTGACTGACACTGACAGTCTTCTGTGTTCATCAGCTTAATAAGCACTAAATTAATCCGTAAAATGGAAGGCTGTACTAACCCTCTGGTGTTTATTAATTGTTAAAAGGAAGTCTAGTATGTGTTTACATCTCAGTAATTTTATCTTGAAAAACAATTTCTTCCACTCTTCACAACGCGCAGAGAATCGTGTGCCAGACTAGAAATTCCCCCCTGCAGAGAGGCCAGAAAGATGTGAGACATGAAGCGTTGTACCTACCGGACAAAGACTGAGAAAGCTACCCAGATCCTGTTTTTCCTATGATAGTCCTTTGGTCACATGGAACTCAACCCGTCTAAAGGCTCTGTCTATAGGCTGATAACACCAATCAACATTTACAGGTGTTGATTATATTACATCTAGGTATGATTATATTACATCTGGGTATATAATACAGTGATATTGTATTATGTCTAGGCCACCAGCAGACCTCTGACATCTACACTGATCCCAAGAAGCTTTCCAACAGGAGATTGTTTAAACAACTCCGAAAACAGCTGTGAGATTTCCAGATTCTAGAGAGAGAATCTTTCTCCCGAGGATGAGTAACCTGACCCCTACTGGTTTTCCTTTCTTCAGCTACTCCAAGAGAGCCTGCTGCATGCCAGCTTTCAAACTACTGTACCCAGTAGTTTCCATATGACTTAAAGGCTCCTGAAAGGTAAAAACCCACACCCTAAAATACTTTACATTCTTTGCAGTACGCCACAGAATGAGCTCATGCTGTAGTAAATGTCTACTCATATGTTGCACCACTGTCATTTGCTAACAAGTCAAAGCCCTTGGTTCTCCCTTGGGACTGATTTAGGGTCAGTGTTACTTTTGCCACAGTAAGAATGATGGTATTTACCCAACATGTTAACAGCCAAACATAGCAGCAGACTCTGTAATACCATGGAAGGATATTTGCCTCACATGCTGCTGTCATACACGTTAATGCCACCAATGCAGAGGGCTTGTGAACTTTCATTACAATTCCATGTAAGACATACATATTACCTCATAAGCAAGCTTAGCGAAACAACACTCATATTTGCCCACAGACTAAGAAAACAGCTTTAAGTTTGCTGGCCTTCCTGAGTTGCCAACAGTGACGCTACATAAAAGTGACATTTGCCTCTCAGAAACTAGACTATCAACATCAATCTTTCTTAAAACATTTTGTCAGTTCATCAAAATATCTTTAGATAGTAAAGAAACTTGAACTTTAGCAACCTAAATTTGAACTGTGACTCTAAAGAAGAAAAGATCTTTCCCTCATACAGCTCCACTCTTGAACCTTTCAGTTACAATCAGGAAAAAAAAAATAAGTCTTTTTTCCTAGGTTTGTACCATTGAATAAAACTGTCTGCACTTAGGACTGTACGCAGTAAGACTGCTGTAACTAAGCAGTGCGTTATATATCAGCTTTTAAGATTTTTTTTTAAATTACAATTTCCGAAAAAGGTTTTCAACTGTTCTGCACAAAGTAGTTTAAGACTTTGATTTTTCAGACTCTTTTTTTTTTATGCATGGAATGGCAGCAACTATCATACACACAGGAAAAGAAGCCAAGATAGCACCTGATATCTCCCTGTGAAGAGAACTTCTCTGAGGGTGTTAGATAACGGATTACATATGTTTCAAATCCTTACCTTAACAGAGGACCAGCAACTCTACCTAAACTTCAGAAGACAACTTGAGGGGCATGTAAAACATTTTGTAAGGAAGACAATTTCTTCCTAGTTTAGGTATTTTATCTTTTGCCCAAGAGCAGGAAGAACCATTAGGATCAGTAGCCAAGCTCAGTCCTTCAGTACGCTATCATGCTGGAGGAATGAGGCTTTTGCAAATGATAGGATAGCGATTTGGGACGGAGGTTCATGAGCACAGACTCACTAGCTGACAAGGCAGATGAAGTCCTGGACTGAATGTTGTGCACCCTTAGGGAAATCAGGAAAGACCAAGGGAAATTAGGAAGGACCAAAGTTTCTGCAGTCATCCCCATCCCAGGAGAATGTTCCCTCTTTTGTATCTGGTTGATGCTCTCTTTTGGGGCAAGTTCAGTACAGGTCACTGCCCCAAGAACTACAGTCGTCAGCACAAAACTGACAGGGACTGGTTCCACAAAAGCAGCAGCAGGAAAAAAGAAAAACAAAGGTGAGCAAACAAACATTTTTTAAAATTATTAAGTCCTTTGATGATAAACTAGCAACGTTGCAAAAATATCACTCGAGGACAGAGAACAATTCATAGCTTTGCAAGTGGTCATTGCCCATTTCAGTACTTCTGTTTATCCTAACTGTGAAACACCAACTGTAAAATTTTTCAGCCTATTCTTCTCGGACCCAAGAGTAAGAAAGGTGCATTTTTCATGTCCCTTGCCCACAGGCAAGCTAAGAAAAATCTATAGCTTACTTTATACATTGCGTACCAAATAAATATACTAACTACACATAAGATTTGCACTAAATATTCAGTGGGTATTCAGGAACTCATTCTTGATTCCACTAATGTTTCTCTCAGACATCAAATTAGGCTTAGAAATGATGCTCTTGAGATAAAAAAGCCACGCCAAACAATTTTATCAATCACCCTCTTCTAGGTTTCGAATTTATCAATAGCAATGGAAGTGATTAATGGCCCAGCAACTGAAGCTCACTCTCTCATCTTCAACACCGTCATCCTTTTCAGTGAAGGATATTCCAGAAGCTGTTACAAGAAGAGCATGTGCTTTCAGTTAGCAAAGCACATTACCCTCCTACCAAAGCCGTTTCAGCCGTTGTGTTAATATTAACCACTATTGTGAAGTGCAGTTTAGAATAGGAATCCCCTCTAGAGGCTGTGGTCTCTTCAAAGGGAAAAAGAATCAGACTAATCTTTTTAACAGTGTAAGCAAGAAGAAATGGACTATTGATAAAGCAATTTATTTTGACTAACAGATGAGGCAAATTAACTTGGCTGCAATCTCCTCAGTCTACTGCTGCCTAAAATAGAGAGAGGGCTGCATGGAGAAGGCCAAATAAGCTAATGTAAATTTTCCATCTGGGGGAACTCAAGCAGCTATCATTCACCACTGTCAGCTGCGTAATGGGGTGGGAAGAGGAAACTCACATATTGAACATGGGGATAACTCTCAGTCTGTTTCTCTGTTTTGAGAGGCACCATTATTCCTTGTATTTCAAAGCATAGATGAATGACAGACAGAGCACTCATCACAGCTAATCCAATCATGGATATAAAAACTAGGCTCTTTCAACTCCCACAGCCCCGCTACAGCTGATGTGCATTAAACCAGCATGGATCAGCAGATACATCAGCTCAAGGACTGCAGAGTCCAGCACCACAGCGAATCCCACAGGACATCCATGAGGGGTCGTCCTCAATTTCCAGAGCACAGCAATCTAAAGTCTGCAACCCAGAATCCCTGGTGAGGAGTAGCACCCCCATCTTTGACAGCCATGACAGCAGTGACCAGAGACTACCTGCAGCAGTGGGCATTTGATCCCGATATAGCTTCTCTCCCTTACAGGCCTGTTTGCCCACAAGGAGAGGTTCCTTTCCCCTGCCATTACTACTTTCACGTCATGAGGCAAACAAACAGATCTGGACTTCCTGCGTTGTTCACATTAAACGGTGTGCCCTTTTAGTTAATTCACTCTGGGATGAAATTATTACTGGCAAGAAGAATTTTTGGGACATCATGTAAATCTCCCCAAAGCCCTGCGAGATGGTTTTTGGTGGTTAAAATTGAAATGAAGCTCAGGCCTATATCTTTCACCTTCGGATGAACACTGATCACTTTACCTCAAATCTTCATTTTGCCACACTGTATTTTATACAGATTAACCCAGACTGCACAGAAAGATGTTCTTTACTTAGCAGGCACAGGCCTATTCTCAACTCCGTATGGACAAATCTCACAAGTTCTGCTCAAGCACAGTATTCCTTTTCAGGCTGCTGATACTTCAAATTAAGGATACATTTTCTGTAAATCTCTTTTACAACTCTGTTTATCAGTGTTATTTCACTTCCTAATTTTGTGTGGGTGGATAATTACTTTCACCTTCTAAGAGAAAATCGTAAGTAGATTTATGGAAATCGAAAAATATTTCTCTGCCATTGCAGTGTATGAATGAGCACACTATGCAAAAAGAAAACCTGCCAGGCTGGCTCTAAGCACCCCTTAATTTTATGTGCTAACCACTGTAAAGAACCGTTAATTACTTTTACTTCTATAACATTATACAGGAGGATGCACAACCACTTGTTACTGAATCCAGTAAAGAACACCTTGCCCCAGAACAAACGTATGAAAGGTGGTGTTATAGTGGAATATTGTTCTATAACGTTTTTCATATTAGCCCCACTTAGATGATTTCTCACAGCATGCATCTCTGGATGACAAAGGTCTTCTGTAGTTCCTGAACCACAACTAAAGAAATAACTATCTTTCTTACAGCTTTGTCTCACTTTACTGCCTGCCTTAGAGCCACACTAGATCCACATTTCTGGGGTTTTCTCACTATTTCAAATCTTGCTGGAGAAAACAGCTTTTCTGTATACGCAATGTGCTTGGTGAGTTTACTTCTTTCAGGAATCAGCTCATGTGGAACGTCCATACAGAATAAATATTCCTGTTTTTTATATATTGTACACTTCGATGAAATAAAATTTATATTATACTATCCTGCATTGAAGGGAAGTGCCTTGCCCAGATTACACTTGAGTAAATGAAAGGTAATGCTACTGTCTTTCGTCATTCCAAATGCAGAACGAACAGGTAGACAGAGCAGTACCTCTTTTGAGTCCTCAAATTCCTCCAGGTACATGTCTTAAAAATTTGATGCAAAGCCAATTTCTTCCATGAGGTTTCCCAGAGGAAGAAAGTAAGATAGGAAATCACAGACTTCAGAAATTTTAAAACAAAACATATGGGTTACGTTATACTCTTTGATGGTCTCTCAGAGCCATCCATCACAGCAAGCCAAAGACAGAGCTCAGCCCCAAAACTTCAACCATCCTCTTCCGCTTGCAGTTTCTTCCCCTCCCCAACAGCAAGGGTGCTGCAGGAATTAATACTGACTTCCTCCTGTCAGCAACGTTCAAAAGTTGTAAACCACGAACACTTTCAGTCCTAGATGAAATTTTCTTACAACATGTTATGAATCAATCAGAACATGAAACGAGCTCTTTGCCACACTCACAAAAGACTTCCTAACAATTACTCCTTATTGGCACAAAGAAGAGCTTACAAGCAACAAGGAACGATGCTGTTCTGGTGTACCTCCCTCCTCCCATACAAGCCATTTGCAATTCATTATGTTTTGTAGTGCTTTATTCCTTCAGGGAAGTCAGGAGTATATGGCTTTTTGAATCTAAGAAAGTACAAGACAACAACTAGCTGTGATAGAAAGCATTATTTTATGCTAGCTGAGGTTTTGCAAAATGGCAACAGCAGAATTTAGCATGTAAGAATGCAATGCATCTAAACTGACAGAACGAGACAAGAAAAAGCTAGAAAGAAAACTTCTGCTCTAGTTAGTACGAGCCATCTAATACAGACATGCAGACATTCAGGGCTATGTCTGAAGTGGATGAAAAAGAAATCGAAATCTGCACTAGCTAGATGCTGTATCACACTGGTTCTGTTCAGCATGGCACTGCACTATAATAACTGGGGAAAACAAGATGAGAAAAATAATTTAGATGTTTCAATCCAGAGGAAGAAATGGCAGATCACATTAGAGACAACTACTCCCTATTCTCAAAATTTTCTCATATGAGTTTAGCACTGAATATATCCAAAACTACATGTGCAGAAGGGAAAGAAGGGAAAGAAACTGAAACGCTCGATAACTTATCCTGTAGAAACCTCAAAGATCTTTAAAGACAAATTGGGAGCCCCAGAGCTCAGAGGTGCACATATACATGTGAAAACTGTTTTTTTCCACACAGTAAGTATTTAAACTATATACAGTCCCTAATTACTAACATTAGGTGCAATGTTTTGCCATTAACCAGGGTCTAGACAATAAAATATTGCCATTTGGAAATGAACACATCATTTGGCCCACTTTGTTAGCATTAAAATGGAAGCAATAAGACGACACACGGAGACAGTCTAAACCACACACATACTAACAAAGACTGCAACCATATAGCCATGTAATACTGTATTGCCATTGCATATAGAAAGCTATAAGGTTTACACTGCGTTTGCGAGACCTCTGGACTAAGGCATGTCAGGCTTGCTCTGGGCTAAAAGTTTAGCTTCTCAGGCTACATTTTTTTTCCCGTCCTTGCACTTTGTTTTACTCCATTTAGACCTAACAGCAATTTTTTTCTATTTGCTTATCTTTGTACACTAGCACAACAGTCTTATGACTATAACACGATGATGCACTATGCAGGAATATAAGCCTGCGGAAACATAGCAGAGGCCCTGAGAAGTGGAGACACAGGAGATGGTGCAGAGGAGTATAGACATCAGATTACAAAACATGGGGCATAGCTATACGCCCATAGCTATAAAAAAAGACTCATCAGGTGTCAGTTAAAGAAATGCAGACCTGAAGATGGGCAAAACTGGGTTTAGGTCTAACAAACCTAAAAGAACCATATATAGTAAATACGGACACCACATGGAGCTGTAGACCAATAAAGAATGAGAAATGCACATTAGCAAACCTATAAAAATGTCCCCAAGTGGACCCTAGAGCAAAGAAGAAGAAACCATTAACATGACCGTCCCATTCCTTCCCGTGAAGGGCTTCAGATGCTGCCAACACAGGCAGCACCACCGGCAGAATGAAGCCACCAACCTTAAGACTTGGAGAAGCAAGGGAAAGGTGAGCATAACATCAAGGAAAGACGGGAGAAACTAAGTGAGCGTGTAACAATGTTAGCTGCTTTATTATTATTAAAACATTTTCTGCATAGAAGCCCTCTTTTTCTTTGGTAACAATGGGATCTAGCATGTTAATGATTCTTTGATTAGTTGGTTAAGATTTCAATTGCACCAAAAAAAAAAAAAAATTCCTAGATTTATATAAGCTACATTTCCTCTTCGTCCATAAACAAGACTTGGAGCATAACAAGACTAAGATATGATAAGAGATGTTTAATAAGTCAGTCAGCTTACCATTAGCAAATTCAATGTACATTTCCATGGGAAGCTTTTTCCAAATAAAAAGGACAAAATAGGAGAGGAAGAGGTGAAGCCAAAGAGAAAGTCTGTCCTTTTGGCATGTATTCACACACTGGACTAGTTAACAGGCATCTGGTCCGTTGTGGGGGCCCACAGGTATTGCTGCAATACAGACAGTAACAGACTGGCCACAGGTCTTCATACAATGGTCATATGGCAAAACATTGCAGGGAACTGCTACCAAAAACATCAAATTGTGAATATGGTGACGCTCACTGGAGGGAAGCTGCATTCTCCCCAGGCTGTTAAGCAGGAGAAAACCAACTAAACTTATCTGATAAATTATTTGTTATTTACTATTTCTCCAAGCCTGTCTGATTCTTGCCAGTTTCCCAAAGGCTTCTTGTTTCTAAAGCACGCAGAACCATCGGCCTGCTGCTACGGTTTGAAAACCCACGAAGAATAGCAGTGTCAGCAGCGTGCAGACTCGGGAAGCCAAAAGCATATTAATCTCTATGTGGAAAAAGACACTAAGCTCGACATTCCGTAGAAAATCCTGTACTTCAGCCCCTAGGTAAGACGACTGTGGTCAATACCTGACAATCTCCATGCCACAAATGAAGATTAAAATCCCAGTTTAACTGGGGGAGGGGGGGGAAAGCATTTTACCAATCTTTTAATATGGACTAAATGTCAACCTAAAGTTAAGAGTTACATGCAGATATTGAAAATCTCTAGTAAGAGTGGTCCCAATCCTTGGAAAGAGAGGAAAACAGTGAATTCAAACAGATTATTAGTGCATAGATATGTTTGCAATACTAGAGATCTTCTTGATACTAATATTTGAAAAGCGCCACAGAGAATGAACTAGTACAGTCCCTCAGAGAAAACCTGAGCTTGCACCAGTGACGACAACAGAGCCGAGCTGTCTCTGATTTGCAAATCTTTTTACTAGACTGCTAGACTCTACCCGTTGTGTGAGAGACATCGTTGTGGAGACTGACAGTTCTGTCAGTGAGGTGTTCATTAATTACATTTTAAACACTCGCAGAAATAAGATTAACTTTGCATGATAATGATAATTCCTTGTGATACTTCAGACTACTATCACACTGACCTACAGAGAGTTAAGATAAAATTGTAAGCACTAAATAAATTATTTTAAATAACTGCTACCAGTTTCTTCCATGTTATCCTTTTCATAGTCTTATCCATTCCCCACTACAATTTTGGTACTTGCTGAATCAATGAAAGTGCTAATCATACAAATAAATACATGCAAAAAAAAAAGCTTTAAATCCAGTCAGAAAAATACTACAACATTTATTGCACCACAGTGCTGAAAAAAAAAATCCACTAATTTATGATAGCATCTTTCTTTTTTCTGCTCTTTGTTACTCATGTTGGAACTTAGGTTTTCACAAAAGATTTGCTCTTTCACAAAAATTTCTGTGATGCGTGAGGGCTCTTCGTTGGTGTATGACTTGCTTTTGAATTTTCTGGAAATAAGCATACATTTTTAAAAAAATACAAGGGGACAAAAATAGATAGAGGGACAAAAAAGTTATTTAAGTCATGAAACTGTGCACATGCCACCACTGAGTAATTTCTGTGAGCAGCCTTTGCCTTCCTCAACCCATCTGGCCTTAATGTCTCTAACACCCACTCACTGCATCACCACAAAAATTAGACTAAGCTCCTCGGGCAGGGTTCTGTACTTCTGCAACTGCTCTGAAGCACCTAACATACATCTGGAAGCTGCAGATTAAAACAAAAAAAAAAAAAAAAAAAAAAAAAGAGTAGAGTCCAAGCTGTTAAAATGTCATTTGTAGGTTCAGCCGCCTGTGGATATCTTGTCACATTATACGGAATGAACATTTTCTTCCATGACTCCAAAGGAAGTGAAAGAATCCAACTAACAGGACCAATACACTATTGGATAGATACACTATTTACATCCTTATCACAGTGTCAAGTAAGACATACAAAACCAGCTGTGAAGTCAGTACGCCTCTTGCCATGAACTTATACCAAATCAGGTCACGGTTGCCCACAAGTACTCTGCATATTTTTAATATTCCACTTACTTTTTTTACATATATATTTTATCTATTACTACATTTCTCTTAAGAAAAGAACAGGACAGATTAGCAGATTGGAATCTTTCATTTGATGACAAAACAGCTACTGAGTGGAAAGATGAAGCTCAAGTTCTGCTACATTCGCCTGCCTCTTTGCCTCCCTGCACTTGCTTTTCCTCCTTCCCTCTTGCTTTTACACATACCTGCGTTTCAGTTGTGACATGACATGACTCCTAATGGTGGAGAGAGCTAGAAGAAATGAGCCTGTGATCTCCACAGACCATCCACAGACAACACTGAGCTGACAGAAAACTATCACTTGCAAATTAGTTCTGCTTTACTGTGTAGACCTGATAACAAACTTCTCACACAATGAGCTGATATATTGATTTTAATATGGTGAAATGTGTGTACATTTATATAAATGCAAATTTTAAGCACACCACAGGACCCACTCAGGGTCTGATTCAGCACTATTAAAGTCAGTGAGGCTCTCGGCATTCAAAGATTTGCGCATGGCGATTCCTCAGACAGCACGGCGTAAAGATGTGCCTCCAAAAGCCCTCTTCAGAACAACCCCCCTAACCTGGCTATGCCCATTTTTTAATGGGTTGAACCTGAAACAACCTGAAGTGCTTGTCTTGCTGACAACTTAACTTGCCAGTTTCACTTCAATGGAAGCTACTAGATCTGCACTCTCTTAAAGTTCAGATTAAACAAAAATAAAATTGGTTCCCTGCCTGACTCACCCAAAAATCAAAGGCTTCTTTAACAGAACGCTGGCCTCAGTCATTGGTGCAGGTGCTTCGGCATTTCTGGATGCAGCAGATTTCTATTCAAAGATTTAAATTCACCTGTATGCTTGGGGCTAGGGGTTGGGATAAAGAACAGAGCCATTCATGCTATTGCAGCTCTGCACAGAGCAGTCCCGTCTCCCCCGACGGGCTGACTGCATGTTGTGCCTATAAGCACCGGGAGCATCACGGTAAAATACAGTGGCTGGGAAGCAGATCTGGACTGCAAGCCAGCATCCATTCCAGCCTTTACAAAACAGGCTAGGCTACTCTCAGGCCAAGCAAATAAAATTCTGATGCTGCAGCCTTTACACGGCTTTAAATTTCTGACCACTGTGAAATTGTTCTTTGGAAAAGAAAACACAATTGCTGTGTAAGGGAAGTGTCCCTTCCATACACGCAGATAGTCTTCAAATCAGAAGACTTTTTTGCTTGCAAATATGCGACAAATCAGTGTGCGTTTCTGTGTGGCACAAGTTCACAGACCAGCTTTTGCTTGACTCAGAGCTGGTTTCTGCGTCCTGTTATCAGCAAAGCATACTGCTCTGGGGGCTGCATACAAATTACTGAAATTTCCTTGGTGGCAGGGAGAGGGTTCTGAAGAAAGAAAACAACGTACGTCTGTTACATCAGCCGCTAGTCAAGTATTTCTACTTATTTTTAAGCCAGCTTCTCACCTGTCCAATAACTGAGTTAAAGCAGTGTGAAGAAAGCAAGCGAGCAGATTTCCCCTCTTAAATGTTTCACGTTCAAGCCCTTGGATAGATCATTTAGTGAGCAGATGTTATTGTCAGCTTCTTTACGTTGTTTGTCTAGAACGGCAGGAGCCACACCAAGGAAAACCTGCCTCTGTGTCAGGGCAGCCAGCACAGCCTGGATTCCCACACTTCGGTAAAAAGGGCTATCTTCAGCCCGCTTCCAAGAGAAGTATTCTAGCTTTTTTAGCATCCTTTTGGATGCTTTTAAGCAAGGCTCCTCTCAGTGCTCCTGCATTTCACCAGCTCTCCCTCTCACGGAAACTCTAAATCGCGCATTTAAAAATAGACCACCAGATTATCTGGGTAAATCATAAAGCTCGGCTTATCTCTCTCTTCCCCTTCGAAATACACAATTTATTCTGTCCACCAGCTCGGCCACCAGTAATCCTGTTCGCCTGGGTAACCCCACTCGCTGGACTGGCCCCGCGTATCTCTGTTACGCGCTGGCGCGTCGGGGCGCGTCAGGAAGGAGGAGGAAAAGACGCCGAGGGAGGTTTTGGCGGATTAATTCAGGGGGGAAACGGGAGCCCATGGGCACGGCGGGTGATGCCTGCGGAGGGCGGGCGGCAGCCGCCCCGGGGGAGCCGGGGGCAGGAGGAACGCCTCGCCCGCCGGGCTTCCGCCTCGCAGGGTCCCAGACCGCTCCCGCTCCCCACCCCCGGCTCCCGCAAACTTTCGGGACCCGAAGCCGGGGACGCCCCGGGCGCTCCCCCCCCCCGCCCCCGGGCACCGCCGCCGCCCCGGGGCCCACTCCGCCCCGCTCCCCCCCGTCCCCGGCCCGCTCTCACCGTCCTCCAGAGCCGCTGCCGCTTGGCGCTGACGGAGGTGGCGGTCACGATGAGGTGGGAGACGGACACCAGCAGCCCGAAGACGATGGCCAGCAGGGTCCGGACGGGCAGCAGCGCGTAGGAGACGAAGGTGACCAGCATCAGCTGCCACATGCCCTGCTCCGGGGCGCTGGGGGGGTCCGCGCCGTAGGCGCCGAGCGAGAAGGGGCAGCAGAGAAAGGAGAAGGTGAAGCTGAAGAGCAGGGTGAGCTTGACGATCTGCTGCAGCTGGGTGACCTGCAGGTACTTTACGTTGGTGACGATGAAGAGGGAGAGGAAGATGATGCAGTGCACCGGGTGCGAGCCTTTGGAGATGGTCAGGCTGGGGCCGGAGAGCAGCTCCAGCAGAGCCAGGCTGGCGGCCAGCACGATGAGGACAGCCAGCGCCTTCAGGGTGGACGTCTGCTCCAGCTTCAGGTTGTAGCTCTGGAAGAGAGCCTCCAGCTCCTTGCAGTCGAACTCGTCCTCGCAGGCGATGGCGTCCAGCAGCAGCAGCGGAGGGGGGTCCCCCGGCCCGGCTCCCGCTCCCGCCGCGGCGGTGGCGGCCGGCGGGGAGCAGCAGCAGCGGCAGCACTTCTTCCTCTTGGTCTTGACTTTCTGAAACGGTATTTCCTCCATGCCGGTGCCATTCATAAACCCCGGGGAAGGAAGGCTCCTCCTGGCGTCCCCCGCTGCCGCCCCTCCACCTCGCCGCTCATGGAAGAGGGCTGGGGGGGGGGGGGGGGCCGCGAACGCCCCCCCTCCGCTGCCGCCGAGGAGCCGGGGTGAGAGAGCGAGCCCCGCTCCTCTGAATGCGCTCGCCCCGCCGCCTGCCGCCGCTCTGCCTCCTCCCGCCTCCTCCCCCTCCCCCGGTGCTCCGGGGGTGTGAATCTCCCGACGGCACCAGAACACCACGCCGGGGCTTGGGAGCGGGCGGGCGAGGGGGGGAGCGCCAGCAGGCGGGTCTCCCCTCAGGCGCCGCTCTCGGCAGCAGCGGCGGAGAGCGGGCGGCGAACGGGCAACATGCGGGGGGGAATAAAATAAAATAAAATAAAATAAAATAAAATAAAATAAAATAAAATAAAATAAACAACGACGAGCCAAAACAAAATAATGATGACACGCAGCCCGGGGACAGTGCGAAGAGGAGGGAAAGCGTGTCGCAGAGCAAGGCAGTGCGCTCCGCTTCCCGCGCCCGGCGGCCCCTCAGGGGCGCTGGGGAGCCCGGGGCGCCTGCGCGCCTTGGAGCCCAGGCCCGGCCCCCGCCCGCCTCGAGGCGCAGGCACGGGCGTGCTCAAAGAATCCTGTCGAGGCAGACGAGTACGTGGGCATACATATTTCAGTACATAAAGATACGCATAAATATAGGCGAGTCCGGCTTCCTTTGAGAAACCAAGCCTTATCTGCGTGAGGAAACACCCTGATTTTACTGGGTTTTGCCTCCCAGACTCTGAAGCAGCTGGAAAAAGTGAGGGGATTCTCGGGAAAACGCCTGTGTGTGCGCGGTTCTGCCTGTCTGGGAGCAGTGGCTGCGGAGGGCTGCTCCTGCGGCAGGAGTCCGTTATCATCCCACACACAACTGCCCTCGGTGCCTCATCAGAAGCTTCAGGCGTGTTGTTTTGGGAAAAAAACCTTCCAGTTCTGCCTGTATAGCACGCTGCTGCTACAGACCGGTGCCACTGCATTGCCGCCACGTAACGCAACGCGGTACTCTCTTCTGTTACTGCGGCGTCCGATTTTGGGATCCTAATTCCAAACTCACCCAAGATTAGAGAAAGGGCTCCGATGTTTGCTTTGGGTTTTTAAGAGTCAGGGCTAGGAAAACGTCAAAAGCAGCGGCTTTAATAGATTGGGAACATTTGGCTTTTCAAAGGTAGCGCAGGAATACCCTCCAGAATCACAGCAGAATCCAACTGTCATGGGAATGTAGAAGATCTAAATTTTTGTGTCTGTGATGTCAGATTCCGGTTCCGGATTTGGGCTTGAAGACCCCAAGAGATCAACAGCAGGCAGGGATTCTTTAAGATTCATCACAGCTGTAAATGATGTTGGTACTTCACTTCTAGATAGTAAAGCTTTGAAAAAATCTCTGCTATATGATCTAAAGCAACATAGTTTTTCACATTAATATTTTAGTATTTTCTGTTAGTCTTAGCCCTCCGGACTCGGTATGCAGCTGCTCTTTTGCATCTGTACAGACCTCATTAGGAAAAGGGAACGAATCAATATGGCTGGAGTTTGCATGTTACAGATGCAAAATATTTTGCACTTGAGACAGTGACTGTTACTTACTCTGTGCTCATGTGACGCCACTCGTGGTGGTCTCCCACGCGGTGACTTGGAGCCTCAGACACTGCAGAACTGTAGAAATAGATGCTGTTTAGATTTCTGTGACTTCCTTCAGGAAGAAAGTAAAGGGGTTTGATTTGCTGGCCCGAGTGCTGGAAACAGGAAGAGATGTTTAGCTGAAATGAAATTAAATGTAACAAAAAAAGGCTTCCTTTGTTTTGCAGTATTTCTAGTGTGTTTGGAAAGCTAATAAAATTCATCTCCTTGTTCACTCTGGTGCGTCAGTTCACTCCAATCACACATATGTTGGACAAATACACACTGTTACATTTTTACCTGTCCTCAGGTTTCTTCTGAGCTCATATATTCTGAGGGATAAATTAATATTTCACATCTCACGCTGCATAAGAGGTGGCACCTAGCTGCCCAGCCCCAGGAACAATCCACTGAAGGAGCTGTCATGCTAGCAGTTATCATTTCTTTCTTCTGGGGAAATGGAAGGTGAGTAATTCTCTACAAGGCACCCTGTGGTTTAGATTATTTCCATGCTTCTTACAACCTCAGGTTGGGTTAGCTAGTACATACGCACAGCAGAGAAGGCCCCTATGTATGAGACATACACATCTCCATTCTTACTGGGTTAAGGGGAAGCAGTGAACTGTTAAAGTTTCATCTTCCGTAGACACTGCAGGAATATGGAAATGCCACGTAGTGATTAATGGAACTCTTCCATCCTTTACACACGGTCTCACATCACAGGGCAAATATCTCACCTTACCCTTCATAGCGGAGAACCCAGTTGTTACCACCTGATGACACAAAGAGAAGGAAGGAACCTCAGAATCTTTGTCTGGAACAGGCATCTCACTAAAGCGGATCACCAGCTATAAAACTGCTGGAATGCACCTGACACAGTGCTGTATTTTCTGATCAAACTTATCTGCTGCAGATGACGGCAGCCTGGCTGGGGTTTTGTGAACTATGAACAACACTCTGTGGCCTGTAGTGCACTTCTGGCTCATTTCTAAGGAAGATACATGGTTGGTTTTGATATATAATGCCCTCCAAGTTCAAGATGTTGGCCAGATCCAAGCCAGCTCTTCCTGTTGAATGCCCTTGCATTTGTAACCAGAGACCACTTTGGGAAAGAACTGTAGTATTGACAGCAAAGGGTGATTAGAGCCCAGCTTTATCACCTTTTGCATTGCAAAACCCATCTGTTTTTCCAGCCTTTTCCCAAGAGGCAAGCTGACTGGTTGGTTGAGTCACTGGAAGCGGAAAACATTTCTTCATGAAGAGTTGGGCAGTATATGGGTCTAGGTTACACTAAGCAGAAGTCTCTCTAGCTTTCAGTGGACCTTAGAGGTAGTCTTGAATTAAAGGGCTACTCAGAGCTTCAGAACATCTATTTTTTATTTGCTTTGTGCATATAGCTTATCCATTTAATATTTACTTATTTTCCACTGTCCATCCTGTTTTACTTTACTGAACATGGTATTTGCTTTTTGTATCATCTGCTCACCTCCACCAGTTTCAAGCACTCACTGCCTGATGCACTGGCTGGGGATCATCACTGGAAGCAATGCTTTTCATAGCACTAGAGCTTTTCAGATTCATGACAATTTTAGAATAAAGCATAATCAAAGTTTGACATCAATAGGATTTTTGTGGGGTTAATTTTTATCTGAGTAAGGATTGCAAAGGTCTTAATCTTTTATCCATATTTAGTATTGCCCATGGGTAACAGAATGCCAAGCTCTATCACCTCAGACAGGGATAGAAATATTTTCTCTTCTCACCTCTCTGACAGTGAGAGTAAGGACTCTGAATAAAGCTACTGAGAAATTTCTGCAGACTCATTCTAGCAGGCACAGCTTGTTAATGCCACCACAGAAACAGAGAGATGTGTCTAGCGAGAGAAAAGCAGTGATGAGCGCAGGACAGAAGAGGTCCTGCAGAAAATGGTAGGAATGGCCAGGCTTAAACATAACAATTAACCAGAATGTTCTCCTCCTCTCGCGGATCTCTGAAATATATTCACCATTTTTTCCAGATTTTGAGGAAAGATGACATTTGAAAAAAGTGAAAGTATGTTTTTCCAAATCATGCACAGATTTCATTTGGAATCGGTATGAGGACTCCGTTCACACTCCTATTTCAAGAAATTCAGACTAGATTTCTGTAAGGCTACTGAAATACTGTTTGAATGGGTCTCATGAGCATCGCAATAACTCTTCCTTAAAATTAATTGTGATGTTAAAGTTCTATTTATGTTGCATACATTCCAATGGAGAACAAACGAAACAGTTCTGATACATACCACTTCCTCCATTAAGCAACTTTAGCTGCAAGTTTGAATTCACCTAACTAGAGAATATCTACTACAGAGCTGAAATAAACTTTGCCCAGCGACAGTAAGTGAGAGCCTTGCAACACCTACAAGTTCAGTTGTTAGGAAACGTTAGCGTTTAACCTCAACAACGTTCTCCAAAACAACTTCTTGGTTTAAACTTTTCCTTTGTGCTGTTTCGTGCAAGAAGTAGTTTTAAGAGACGAGCAATCACCTAAGGCATACAGGACAGAGTTGAGTCCTTCAAGGGTAAATTTATGTTGTAACACTAATCATTCAATGATAAACCTGTGCCTTAGCTTCTGCTCAGGTCTAACAACAGCACTTGTGCTCACTCAGTTTCCTTTGGACCACACAGTGTTTTTGCGCTCAGACTGTTTTAATCACAATTCTATCTGCACAGAAGTCTATCTAATTGTGAAATCTATTGCAGAAAAAAAACTTCAGATGCGAAGAAAATTACATTAAGCCTTTGACCTCAAGTCACTTGTCAGACAAGACTGCTGCTGAAGCAATTAAGAGATTTGACCTAAAAATAATATGGTTAAGGTGGCTAATTTGCCAGCAGAGAATGGGGATGGGTTTTGTCCCGTCCTCGCTGAGCAGAGGGTACAGACATTGAGAACATTTCAATCCTTTACCTCTCTCTTCTATTCTAAGCCTACCATGAGAGCATGAGACTTCTGTGACCTACTGAACTTCTATATTAATACTAATAAATCTCTCCAGTGAGCAAGCAACGTGCTTTTCAGCCAGCGTGGATTTATAGCAGGTCAGCTAGATCCTTCCAGCTTTTGACAAGTCATTCATTTCCTCTATCAGTACCGCATCAACTCTCATTTATCTATTCATCTAAAATTAGAGCCATCTAAAGACTATTATATAGGCAAAATTTCAGGAAAGGAGGTTGGTGCGTTTTTATGAGGAATTCATTGACTGTTTCTTTTATGATCTCTAGTAAGCCACAGTTCTCAGGAGCTTCCCCAATTTCCCCATCTGGCCATGCTTCTGTCTCACCACTCCCTACTGCATCCTCCCCGTTACCTCAGGGAAATGTCAGGATCTTACCTTCATGAGCCCGTGGACAGTAACAGCATGGAAATAACACAGGAAAGGTTTCAAAGCTTCCTCAACACAGTCTGCTGCATCCTTCACCAAGTGGTATACAACAGTGATACACATTGATTAAAAAACCCAGCAGCAAAACAAGAAATCACAAACCACCTGCAAAACCTGCACAGCACTCGCACCATCCACTTTCGTTGTTTGGTTTTAGATGTGTAAGTCAGAGCCTACTCGTTTTCAGTGGGGAACAGTGCGCCAGAGGGTTATGGTGCAGCTGCTCTCAGTTGGCTGCCAGTGTTCTGGTACACCCTCATGGTGCAATGCAGCTCCACGCAGAGGCACCAGGTCAGTCACTGCAACCCATGTAGCTGCACGTTACACGGCCTTGCGCTCGAGTCAGGGCTTACCAGCTCGGGCTTCATACTGTGTTTACACGGTTGTGCAGTAACCAGGTCTGGAGACTGCTTGTTCAGGGCTGCCTTGGGATCTTTGCACTGCAGTCTGGAAACTAGAAATGTCACACGTTAGCCTGCAGCAGCTGACAACCTTTTGCCTTCTTTCCTTTCAGTAAGGCAGATCTTTCAATACATCGGTATCTTCAGAATCACGTTCCCATCCAAGGCCAGGTTACAGCCCGAGCAGTTGTGTTTAATTGTTTGCTTCAATAAAGCTATTAATTTATCTTTCCTGGTCAGCTTGGCTAACAGGCTTTTTCTGAGCCAACTCCACAGTCGATATCTTACAAAAAAACACAGTCACATAAAGCTGGATCAGTTCTCGGGCAAAATACAAATATTTTTGAGTTCCCTTGAGTTTCCTTTTGCAAACCCTTTCAGGAAAACAAAGAAAAGAAAACAAACCCAACCCTTCTCCCCCAACATCATTACTTGTCCATGCAACAGAACAAGGAAGATTTCCCAAACCAGTCAGCAGATTCGGTAGCGATTTCTGTTATGGAGGTGATCTCATTGACCAAGGCATTCTTAAAAATCCCTTAGCTGTAAAAACATACTCAGTAAAACTGAGACCACTTGGAAGACAATATTTTTAATTCTCCTTGCTTCCATGTCCAACAGTCAATTCGCAATTTAGGAGTGCTACAAACCAAGAATCAGGGCGCTGGCAGTGTTTGATAACATTACACAGCTCTGATCCTGTTCCATGAAACCAAGAGAAGCTTTCATATTCACTGCAGCTATATTTGCCCTGATATTATAACTATGCTTATTTCCCAAGGAAGGTTTCTGTTCCTCATTACACGCGTATTGCCATTTTCTAAGGTGAGAGCATGGCTCTGTTCAGAGCCTACAGCATTCTTGCTTGCCTAATGAAATGCAGTTTAGATGTGTTTCTGAGTGTGTGTGTAAGGACAGGCATCTTACTCAGTGTAATCCCTTGAATCCCTTGAAAAGGAAAAGCCAAGATGCAAGCAAAAATAAAGACAGAAATTATAGCTGAATTCTACAGTTCACTCATAGCCATATTTCAGATACACCCATTTTTTAAAAATATACATTAAATAGTAATTCATATTCACCAGATCTGGTCTCCTTCTATTTTGCTCATCTCTAAGTTATACTGCGCAGATATTCTTGGATCAGTTATGCTAAAGCATGGTATTATTATTTATGAAGTGAAAGTTTAGTAAAGAGTTTTTTTTTCTGTTTTAATTGAAGCCTCTCAGCTGCTTAAGATTGTTTCTTATCCCGTGTATGTTTTCATTCTGTCAAGTTTTCACTCTTGGGAATACCCAGGATGTGCTCCGCTATGACTTTCCATCACAGTGCACTCATTAGCAGTTCTGTAAATTGCTTCTTGAAGTGCCAGACCTGAGGCTCCCTTCTGGACTTCTGATTTGGGCAAAGCTCCGTATTGATTTCATTTGGGAGGTCTTCTTGAGGAAGTGTTGTAAAAGCCTGCATATTTTCATTTGCAGAACCTCTTGTCAAAGAGTGAAGAGCGACTGACAATATGAATTTAACAACAAGAACTAATACATTTGTAGTCAGTTCCCAAGGGAGGAAAAAAAATTGCCCTTTTCTACTCATTTAGTGTTTTCTGATGATAACTATGAAGCTAACAATAGTTTCAAGGCATAGCATACTACAGGCAACCAGGGCATTCCCTGCCAATTAGTACTGGCACTTCATCACTGAAGTGAATACAGATTTAGCCCTTTGCTTTTTTAATAAACCCAAGGAAACAATCCCCCAAACCAGTGGAATTTTAAATAAAAATCTTAATGAGGCTTTTCAAATAGAGAGATAAGCTTGTTACAGAAGGCTAAGTCACAGAAGACACTTACTGGAGATTCACCTCCTCTAACACCCCCTTGCAAAACCCAGAGTACCCAGAAAACAGCAGGTATCGGATATTAAACTGCTGTTCCACTTGATCTCCACCAAGGGCCAAGATTCCCTCTATTCTATATCTAATCTATGTAATGAGATTCTCCGTGTAAATCCTGCAACTAGCAACAACTAATTAGGTCAAATTAACAGCACATATGTTACTGGCTCTATTTTGAATTTAACCCCTCGCGACGGAGCTATCCTCCTCTTCAAGGGTAACAACCGCTGAGTTTGAAGAGTAAAAGGACAACTTTGTGTTGTGCTGTGTTTACCGTTCCTGTAGTCAAACCATTGCTCAACATTAAGACAGATTTCTGGTGGCCCTCAATGCTGTATTTATTTTCTCGTCACCTATGCTCCCCTTTCATCCTAAACAATTTGCATAAACCTGCAAAATGCTATTTAGCTTATGCCCCACTGTTACTATAAATAGATGAACTGGAAATTCAGCTTAGTGAAGCCGCTTAATTCTTTTCTCGTCTCATTCTTTCTTCCGGCTTACGCGCTGTGTATGTGCTTGTGCGTGTAACGGTGTGAAAGAGAGATCGGGCGCTCAAAGGGAATTTTAAGGAGATCAGTGTTACTGTTCTTATTAACGATATGGGGAAACACAATATTTTCTGAGCTGATGCAGAAGTAGGAGCTTTAAGAACAACTCCAGATATTACATGGATCCCCTTATGTGTGTGCGTGCCTTTGAGTGTGTATCTTTGTAAATGCAGAGAAGCAGGATTTTTTCTTTTAATTTTTTTATGACAAAAAAAGGGAAACATTTTACATTTTTCCTCATGCAAGACAAGCTGAGAGTTATGTAGTCAGGCTGCGATGTTACTAACACTGCATCTCATACCTCTCACACAGTCTTCCTTTGTTTTTAGTTTTCATTTAATTGCTCAACTACCTGTTTGCTCATCAGTCAAGTTTACAGCTGAAAATTAGGTTGTTTCTTTAAAAACCTACAGATGAAATTAGAAATCTCATGGAATACAGAATACCTCTAGGGACTCATAAGGATCATCTAATTTTTCTGAAACAATGCAAAAATGATGCTTAGATTTTTTTATTTTAAGGTTGGTATTTTTTCTCCTAAGTTTTGTCTGCAAAAATCATTAAAAATGCAGTAGTTTAAATATAGGTCTGTGTGCCTAAAAAATTTATTGTATATTTGGTACAGCTCTTTTTGTAGCACCTTAGCAGTTAATCCCCGAGAACGCTTCCCCTCCTCAGCGCTGACAGCACTCTACAGCACAGAGACGCATTAGTCTAAGGAGAGCTTACCGTTGTTTTTAACTCGAGACTGAGTACGTACAAGCCTGACTACATCTATTATAGATTGGGTCTTATCCTCTAGTCTGAAATCTATCTCACTTCTCTAAACAAGGTTAAGTGCTATTTTTCTTCCCCTCATCCTGCTTAGCAAGACAACCGGGTGGTCTGGGCAGGTTAAATATTCCAGTTAAGTGGGAGAAAGGTCACTGCAAGATTACTGCGAAGGTATCAGGTGATGCTAAAGGGCAAACGCAATTTCCTAAAGTATTTCCTAAAGGATTTCCAGGAAGGAAAGGCAATACTAACATTAAAATAAAAAACATGTAAGAATATTCAACTACCATCACAGTGATGAAACCTGTGTTTATATTTGCGGGTAGGTTTTAGAGTTTTGTCCAGCACCAACTGGTCCAGCACCGAACTCACCAAAGCCTGGGAGGACCTTCCATGCCCCTAGCCCCAGGTGCAGCTCTGTGGTGCCCAGTGATGAATCCTGCCTCACGGAAGCTAGCTCTGCTCATCGCACTGCCTAAGAAAAACTCCCCTGATTTCAGGTGAAACATGTCCTACAGGGCTGAATACAGAGGTTGAGGAAGTCGACTGGATATTTTCCATCAGATCTACTACGCTTGGCTTGTAACTCTGGGGCCTTTACATTCAAGATATATGTGTGACTGGTGGACTTCTTCAGGGAGATTTGCTACAGCCCCTGGAGTTAACAAGGTGTTTCCAGAGGTCAGGGTGTCACAGAATGTTAGGGCTTGGAAGGGACCTCTGTGGGTCATCTAGTCCACAGGACAGACTTACCCACCAAGTAAATACTGAAGAGAAATGCCCTATTGACTAAGCGTTCAAAATTCTCACGTGTAGGTAATTTTTTTTTTCCCCTCCAAGAGCCCCAGGGGACTTTCTCCAAGCACCTGGTGGGAAGAAGCAGCAGCGATAATCCAAAAAGTGATGAGAGCCCATGAGAGTGACAGGACCAGAGGCAACGGGCACAAACTGAAACACAGGAGGTTCCCTCTGAACATCAGGAAAATACGTTTTCACCGTGAGGGTGACCCAAGCACTGTCACAGGTTGCCCAGAGAGGATATGGAGTTGCCATCCTTAGAGATATTCAAAAGCCACGTGGACATGATCCTGGGTAACTGGCTTTAGGTGGTCCTGCTTGAGCAGGGGGATGGACTAGATGACCTCCAGAGTTCCCTTACAATCTCAGCCCTTCTGTGATGCTGCAATTCTGTGATATATGTGGGGAGAGGGCTGCAAACCACTCTGGTACAACTCCACTCCCAAGTGGCAGGCCACTTTATGTGCAGGAACTGTCTCCTCCATTTTCTAGGTCATCTTGGGAAAAAAAAAAAAAAAAAAATTATTCAGTCTGTCAAAAAAACCCCCAGATTGGACAATACAAGATCTGCCCTAAGAAACATATCTAATGATTGCAAATGACAAAAGTATACCTGCATGTTCTAATGCACTTGGTCATGCAGGGGTTAGATGTATCACAAGCGTCTCCTGGGATTACAGAACAACTAAAACAATGGTTACTTCAGAGACGCTAGCTGGGCATACCCATGACTTGAATGACAGAGAAAAACCCTCAACTCTGTCAAAACTGGGGTAGTTCGGAGAAAACAGGTGAAAAATCTCAGGTCCCTAGAAAATATGCCAAAAGAAAAGATGTGTGGAAACATTTTAGCACTCCAGTTTTATGCAGCAGCTGAATGGGAGATTTGAGGACTGTAATTTGCGTTTAGGTTCTTAATTTAGTTGCTAGATCACTCATGGTATCTGACCTAGAGTGTGAAAAATTGCGTGCATGAGCAGAGAAACAAGAAAACTGTGCATTATCAAGCTGCCCTTCTTCACAAACTTTGAAATATTCTGTCTGGAAACGATTCCATAGCATAGCTTTCAAAAGTTCTCACGTGTAATGATCTGATCTTGTAGCCTTTGCATTTTGCACAAAAGTGAGTAGTATTTCCTCTTCTAAATACATTGTCGTTTATGGAACTTGCAGATTGTACAATATTATTCCCCCCCCCCATCTTTAATCATTCACATGATTAAAGTAACAAAACAATTAAAGGAAAGTAAATGTGAACGGCACGAGATACTATTCACCCACCAAACCTGAACGGTATTTGTTTTGGTTCAGTAGCATCCTTGGGTGCACCTTCTATTCTTGAGGCCTCAGGATTTCACTGACACTCTTCATAGACTCCTTTACGTTTAAGGTTCTTTTCACTGTATACAGTATTTCAACTACACACAGTAAAAGAAACGCCTTTCTAAAATTTCAGTATTTGAAATGGATCAACCCGGCTTTTGAATAGAGTTTCAAAACCTATTTAGCGTCAAGGGGAACTTTTTTTAACCTAAGGAGTTTTATGCATACGTTTATGGTAATGAGTACAAGCTATTATGCCTGTCATAATACAAAGCAATTCAGCTAGTATTATTTTCATAAATATTTAAAAGCTGGCGCACCTACAGTGTAGGCTAGGGATATTGTGGTAGAGTCACTAAAAAAAAAAAAAAGGGAAAAGCTACATGATCTTCATCTTGATAAGTCTGGTTAAAATAGCAGTGAAGATGAGACATTTGGGTTTTATTTTGAGTTAGCAGGTTAAACTCAGGCTCAGAGGTAGTTAGAGCAAAAGCGCAAGACATCGTTTCTTCACTGCATTTTTAACGTAATTTGATTAGATCAGCTTAGTCATTTTTAGTTTGGGACAAGTTTTTCTCCAACAGTGTGAACGCCGTTTATGTGAGAATACATACATACCACGTCTCCCTGGAGACTGCAACCAAGATGTGGTCTTGGACATGGCTTTGATCAACCTGATCGAGTGAAAGATGTTCCTGCGCAGGGCAGGGGGGGTAGATGATCTTTGAAGGTCCCTTCCAACCCAATTTATTCTATGATTTGGTGTTTCTATGTTCCAGTTGATGATTCTAATCAGCAAAGACAATATCAAATTCAGTGCCTTGTATCCAAGGATGAGAACAACAGGCATACCCAAGATGCTGAACCATGGCAGAATCGTGCAGAGGGAAATGTGAAATACACATAGAAACACTGAGTCAAGCAGATTGCTCCAAACGGACTTTCTTTTCTATTTGTCCAAAAGTAGTGTTCAGTATCAGACCCTCCTCTTCCTTTTTTCATGTATTTGTAAACTTCTTCTGGCTAGAGTCATTGTAAAATGCAATTTTTCCTGAGACAAGAATAGAGAACATGAGCTGAGGAGCCTTTCATTTACCTTTTTCAGTGTCTCCACTTACTGGACACCCAACTCCATACAGCCTTGGACAGGAACTGAAAAACTTTTTAATCACAAACGTGTAACGTGAATAAATCGAGCAAAGCTGCTTTTTTTGTATCCTTCCAATTGCTTTGGTATCATTGCTGCATCCAGTAGGGAACTAGAACAGTCTGTCGGGAGCTTTTGCCAGAGGGACAACCTTATGTATATTTGATGTGGTTGCTAATGGTATTGTGCTTATCATTTGTGAATCACTGAAGCTTGCATCTGTTCCTCGTAGCTGGGGTTTGGGCCTAAAGGTTTATTTTAATGGCCCATTAAACTCCCACCTGGCTATTCTGTTGCTTACACTAATCTATTTGTGTGTTCATCTGTAGATTTTCTAAGGCAAGTAACAGCATATAGTCCTCTCCATGATCCACTTTAAGACACTGTGACTGTTACCCGTTTAAAATATACGAAGGACTCATGGCAATAACCAACTAGTTCAGGGTAGTGAGAGGGTGAAATTCCTCTGCCTCCAATGAAATATAAGGATAACAATAAGTCGCAGCTTCTTGAGAACGCTGTGAAGTACAGAATGCAGCAACAACAAACTTCATTTTTTCAGTCTTGGAAAAAAAGGGCTGACAATGTTTGTTTACTCACATCAAAATGTTAGCATTAAACTATAGCATTATTGCAGGTGTTCTTCTTTAGGATTATTCACCTGTACTTCAGTAACACCAAAAATAATACCATAGAATCATAGAATGGTTTGAGTTAGCAGGGACCTTTAAAGGTCCTGCAGTCAGCAGGGACATCCACCACTAGACCAGGTTGCTCAGAGCCCCATCCAGCCTGAACTTGAATGTTTCCAGGGATGGGGCATCCACCACCTCTCTGGGCAACCTGTTCCAGTGTTTCACCACCCTCATCGTAAAAAATTTCGACTGCAAGCAGGTTTAAAATTTAGTTGTGCAAAGTCCTGTAAAAGTATATTGCATAACAATTCCATTCCTCAAGAGTTTATAGTCTAAATAAACAAGACTGAAGGAGACTATAGAGGATAAAGGGGATACTAAATGCAAAAAAAAATTAAGGAAAAATGCTCAATTAACTTCATGGAAAGTTTTAGGGTATGTTTCATCTGCAAGCAAAGTCAGTTTTCTGATTCTTTTTCTGACAAAACGATAATTTCTTTAGCTTAGAGCAATTGCTTACAGGGTACGTACCAAATGAACCAAAGCTGATTTTATCTGTGGCTTTACATTGATTTTCCTTCATGTCCAAGTTCTCATTCATAACATTTCTTGCTAGAAAAACGCTTACCGTTTCTCAGTGAGCATGATATGCAAACTACTCATCATGCATCAAACTGGTCACATATAGAATTTTCTTTAAAACCAAAATTTAATCTTATTTCCAGTCTGTTTAGCCACACATTTTCACCTTTTGTACTTCTACTTGGTCACATGAGTAGTGTCCTGGCAGACTGCACAGATGACTGCTCAGCTTCCATTGCTGAGCCGTCCAGTCTTGACTTATCAGAAGTACAAATTGCTGAAATAACCACATCATGCTGAAATAACCACATCACAGTGGAAAAAATAATGGCTGAGTTAGGAGTTATATCAAGCTTTCCTGCTCATTGCACTGGGTTAGGTTATATCTGAGGGCCACAAAGATGATCAGAGGGCTGGAGCACCTCTCCTACGAGGACAGGCTGAGGGAGTTGGGGCTGTTCAGCCTGGAGAAGAGAAGGCTCCGGGGTGACCTTAGAGCAGCCTTCCAGTACCTAAAGGGGCCGACAGGAAAGATGGAGAGGGGCTTTTCACAAGGGTGTGTAGTGATAGGACAAGGGTAAACGGTTCTAAAGTAAAAGAGAGCAGATTTAGAGTCGATTTTAGGAAGAAATTCTTCCCCATGAGGGTGGTGAAACACTGGCCCAGGTTGCCCAGAGAAGCTGTGGCTGCCCCCTCCCTGGCAGTGCTCAAGGCCAGGTTGGATGGAGCTCTGAGCAACCTGGGCTGGTGGAAGATGTCCCTGCTCATGGCAGGGGGGTTGGAACCAGATGAGCTTTAAGGTCCCTTCCAACCCTTACCGTTCTATGATTCTATGATCTAAAAATACTAGTTTTCAACTAACTGTGAGTGCCAGTAAACATAAGGGAAGAAGTGTAGTAATGTATGTAGCACCAGCAGTGCACTTGGTACTTAAGCAGTATGATGAATCCCCAGAGTGAAGATTTTAAAGTCTACATTAAGCAAAATCCAAGCACAGGATTTTCATAAGTGGTCTAATTTAACCTCTGTTCCTGCTCAGCCCTCACCAAGACTAACCTTTCCAATCAATGAAACAGTTATTTGGAATATACACCGACAATGCTTATCGCCTCCACCTTTAACCTGAACCCATTTACCTTTTTCTATATCCAGTTAATTAGTACTATTTTGCAAAAGAAAGATCCTTCTCTGTTGACATCAGTGATATGCAGATAAAAGCCCTTTTTTTTTTTTATCTTAGATGTTGGCTGTTCCACTTGAAATCAACATTTCAGTAGCTTTTGAACTGAGAGACTGTCCGTACTCGTTCGATAACCCCGTGGATGGCAACAGTTGTGCTGACACCCTTGTCAGAAGAGAATGCACCGAATCTGTCATTTTCAACTGCACACAAATCCCCACCTCTGAGATTTATATCTGCCATTTTAGTACAGAAGAATATACCTGCAAAAATCTAGTTTTCTTCAGAGAGAAGAGCAAGGTCCTTATCCTTTGAACAACAAGCGACTTGCTCAAGAAACTATGAAAAAAGTTCTCTATGTCAAATTCTGTAATACTAACCAAAGCAGAAACCAACACAGACTAAAATACAGGTGGGCCACATCCATGAACATTCAGGTGCAAGACATGCAGAATTTATGCAAAATTTGAATTTTCACGAAACTGTAAAGAAATTAGGAAGAGCATGATCTTTAGAAATCTTTTCAGTGGTTTAGAAATGTTTCCGATCAGATCTACAGAAACTGTCCGGCTAATACCTTCTCAAGAGCATCTGGAACATCAGAAGGAAGCTTGTCAGGAAGATAACCAAAAGGTTTCAGCATTAAAGGAGAATGTATATACAGTCTGGGAAGATGTGGAAGATATGAAAAGCACAGTTAACAGCTGGAAATCATTGGAGAAAATGCCTCTCAGCTGGGAGAATAATTGATTTGAAAAAGAAGGCAGGAAAAAAGTACCACTAAAACCAAAGTTATTTTAAAGAAAAAAATGTATTTGCTTTATAAAAAATGTATGAAACCATTGAACATGAATCAAAGATAGGGCACTAGTGACTTTCAGACTATAAATTTAATTAACTGGATCTCTCATCAGATTTTAATTTGGAAAGATTTCACCCCACCTACAAATAGGAGCTGCTTAGCATGCATCAAAAGACCTACCCATGACAAACAAGCTCGTGGGATATAATTGTGAGAGAGGTCATTCTGGAGACAAAAAAAGCGCCCTATAATAGTCTAAAAAATATTATTTACATAGACTGGAGGACACTATTTGTGTAGTCTGCTAATGCTGTGTACACAGCAGAGTGGCTGCACTTCTTTATCACAGACACAACAATTCATTATGCTCTTTTTTTCCATCCCAGTAGATGAAATTCCAAGGGCAAATACTCTGGCTTTTGGAAGCATCTGTATACATACCTGGAACCAAACTGGATCCAACAGCCTCACCACTGGGAGTATTTTAATGACATCTTTTGTTTTTAACCAAAACAGACTTCAGCCAGACAAAGAGTAGCATTCTGGAGTGACTGCTGGACCCTAGACGGTGGAATTTGAAGAAGCAGGGAGAAAAAGATATATTTTGTGCCAAATTTCCAAACATGTTATTTGCGTTTCTTGTGAGGATGTAAGTAAAGATTTCTTCAGAAAAAAACACAAATCTCCACACAACCATCACCCACCAGAAACAAAAATCTGGTTTTTTGTCACAGCAAATACATCTTGGGCTTTCTTTTCACAACCGTGGGAGAATAAACCTAGCTTTTGATTGCTTTATTACCTTCACATTCAGAACTGATTTCATTTCGATACAGGGGGGTAACTTGGCCAAAGCCAAAGAGCTAAATTGTCTCCACTGACTGAATTGCCTTTCCGGTTGATACCGCGCTCATACCTCGTAACAGGGTTTTCTTTTCCAACTGTTAAACAGCTTGAGTCTTCCACCACATCTTCTCACCGACTCAAGAAAAAGACAGGCAGCATGCTTGGGGCTCAAAGTTCACCTGCAGATGGAAGCAGACATTTTCACTTTCAAAAATCTCCTTGATATGCCCAATCATCATTTGGTATCGGTGGATCAACAACTGGTACATACGGGTGGTTTTTCTTCCTCCCCCCTCCTGGGTGCCATCCCTGTTGTGGGTACGATGGCAGCTCAGTCACCGAAACAGGTATTACCAATTGACAATTCACAGTTGTGAATGTCTGCATCATTCCTTCAAAAATGACTGTGTGTGGACTGTGAAGGAGTAGGAAACGCTGTCACTGCAAAGGTAGCAAGCACAGAAAACAACAAGCAAAGGCGTCATGAGTATCCAAAAAAAGTTTGGCCGTATTTGCTAAAAGAAGTAAACAGGCTAAACGTATGATAAAGTAATTCAAGTCTCCAAATTAGTGAAGCAAACCCAACTACTTCGCTGCATGTTACGTAAGGCAACCGTGCTTTAAAAAGGCATTTCTTTTCAGGAAAAAATATAATAGATGGAAGTTAGCAGATATAAATCACAACTAGATGCGTTGAGTTTTCACTGAATTTGAGGTAGTGGAGGCTGGGTGGGGCCCCAGTGATATCAGTTTACTTTTCTTTGCAGGTTGTTGTCCTACAAAATAATAGACTGTAAAGGGAAAAAAAAAAAAAGAAAAGATAAAAATCAGCAACATTCTGTTTGTGTTCTAGCTGGTAAAACAATACTCCAGAGTCTAATGGCAGCAGACAGGGTCTATAAATCTTGTCACATATAATGAAAAGTAAGAATATAAAGAGAGATGTGAGCAATTGGGTAGAGTAGGCTTAGGTCATACATATTTTAATGTACTTTAAATAATGCTATCTAAATGTTCCAACAATATTTCCAGTGTTTGTTGTCCGTTATCAGTTTGCAACAGCTAACACATGTCTAAAGAGATACTGAGCAAAAACACTGGTTTTGTAAAAAAAAAAAAAAAAAAAAGAATTTCAGATAACCTACCTTCCTTTTTTCCATGTCTGTGCTGTTTAGAGTCAAGTATTGATGGTAATATGAATGAAAACAGGGGCTGGAATGACTGAGTAAGCAAGAGTGAGGTTTGCCATAAAAACTCACCCTGAATAACATCTTCCACTAAAATCTACTTTCGCTGCAGTCAATTGCTATGTGATTGAGGACAGAAAGATTTAGAGAATATGGTCTCTCTCACATGCTGAAGAAACAGAACTACAGGAAAAACAACAAAAAAAAGCACAGCAGTTTTTAGAATCGCTGTCAATATCACTACTTTGCTCTTTATTCTTATAATTGAAGAATTTCTTATATTATATTCTTATAATTGCCATGATTTTGAACTTGGACTTTCTTTCTTAGAAACTTCTCTTAAGAAGACAGACGAAACTGGAAAATATCTTGTAATTCTTACAAGAACACAGTGTTTTGCAAAGTAAACCTGTCTAAACTAAGACACTGGGAGGGGCGATGACTTTCCCAATAGCACCAGCTAAATGCTGGAAAACCTGTGAATAAAAGACATTCTGCAATCCTGTCCCCCAAGTCACCTGACACAGGGAAAGCCTTTATTTAATTTATACTGAGAAAGTAATTTACTTCAATTTAAGTGTTGGATACGGGGACAGGATTTTTTAAATTAACCTGCGATTTCACAGGTAGCAGCTGGCCATTGCCTGATCTTTCTCTCCATCCCTGCAATATAAAGAGCGTTACCATTTCAGGCTGCTGCAGCAGCCCCTCACCCCCACATCTCAGCCTGCAGATCTAGTTTGGTGTCACTTCCACAGTTTCCAAAAATGCCTCCTATTTCTATTAATTCCTACGCACCCGTACCTTGCCAGAAGCAGCGATCTAGAAACTATGTTTATAGGTAGGGCAACGCAGGGAAAAGGGTGTCGATCTGTGCCGGGACGGATCACAGGCGAGTAGCATAACGTGCAACGTGATTTATGCTGCTTTCACTGTGTGCTTTCACAACTGCTATTCAGTGACAGGGAGGAAAAAGTACAGGCCATTAATCTTTGGACAGTGGTTTGACTCTGATATAATGACAATTCTTAAAATGTACTCATTGATATTTATTATGAGCAATAAAGAGATGGTTTAGCTTCCCTTTTTGTCCGTGCATACAATTGCATGGAAACTATTACAGAGATGTGTCTGTGCCTATTGCTCCAGTTCATCTTCAAAGCTTCAGACAACACAGCAGCCTCTCTTCAACACAGCAGCTTTTCTTCCTTTGGCCCAAATCTCATTATGCTATTATTTTATCTGTAATTGGATGTATCATTAATTAAGTGCAGACATATCAGTTGGATTATTCTTTACTAATTTCTCAGAATATAAAAGACTGACAGCTTTCATATTCATGTCTGCTGGCAAAGAAAACAAAGAGATCAGCATACATTCTCCTTGACAAGATTTTTCCTCTTCTATATATGATGCTTTTTAAGACCAACTGTGTTCAGCAATCCCCAAACTCTTTTTTGTTCTGCCTTCCTTTCCTCCCCCTTCCTCCACGCATTGGTTGGTGAACTGGAAAATGAAGTCTTCTTTCCTCTGTTCACAGCTATTTACCTTTGGTGGTGCTTTGCAGATTTGTCTGCTCAGGGTACAACAACTGGATTGTTGTGCTGGTCTTGCTGACAACCGGAAGAGTTCTGCCACTTCCAAGACACCACAATTTTGCACCCAAACTCTCCATCTTAGAAACTTCCATTAAGATGCTAAGGGCAAACCAGAAAAAAGCTCTTAATTGGCTGGTATGTTAACACGTAGCAAACTGACCAGATGAGACTTCATCACACCTGAATCTCAAATGTGTTAAACCTGAACCTGTTTGACAAAGAAGTAAAGTTACAATCAGAAGCAAGCTTTACTGTCAGAAGAAAATAGACTAACTTGACCATGCTACGGAAAGTCACTTGCCAAGCTGCAGCTGCTGGGGTTACCGCAAACATTACATGGCAATGGCCATTCTGAATCACTGACATGACTACATCATTCATGCACTTGCACCGGCTGGCACAAATCCATGTTAAAAATCTGGCACGGCCTCTCCTTTACAGTTTCTAAAATGAGTCAATAAAAGTGAAAAACATTCCGAATGTTATGATCTCTATAATTTTAATAGTTTGTGTTGTAGGAAAGCAAGCATATGGACCTTTAAAATGAGTCAGTGTCATGAGGGAAGAACCAAATTATTGCTGCTGTCCTTGTTTCTCTCTTTGTTTTCATTAACAGAAACTGCAACCTCTGAATCTTAAAAAGGTTCCCATTTTGCCCATCCAATCTCATCAGAGCAGAGATACACATCTTGTCCCACTTCTGGGATATTTAAACACAGTCTGAAGCAACAACAGAAGACTCTGCACAAGATTTCAATTAACTGCCTACTGACATAGCTACAGGTGTTGACAGTGTCCCTAACGAGATGGAGCTACACTGCTTCAGCTGATGATGCAGAGTTGACCACCAGGTTTGAAGAGATCACTAAAATACCCTACAGCTTGCCTTTAAAAACGATTATCAGAAAAATCACAAGGTAAGAAGGCCAAGATGTTAAGAGTTCTTTTCTGATAGCAGCTGATGGCCTCCTTCCACAACAGATATGCAGAGGCTTCCTTTTCTTTCAGTCTTGTAGGAGCCGAAGAGGTTTTACTTTCCTGTGTCTCGAGGTGGTGAGACATAAGAAGTTCCTTTGGGAAATTCCATGACCTTGGGAGACAGCGCAGTTGGCATTAAAAAAAAACAAAACAAAACAAAAGACTGGAAGTTTTGCACGACAGATTTTCTCTAGATCCTTATGGTTGTTTTTTTTAGTTAAAATCCTTTCTATGTTCAGAGTATGGATAATTCCTCAGGCAGGCTGCATCTGCAGCCTTACACAGACAGGCTGTGCCTATGCTGTGCCCAGAACTGTAAACAGCAGCCCGTGGACAGGCTGGCTGGGAGTGCCTGTAGACGTCTAAGCTCAAAGCTTGCTCAGACTGTGGGATTGCTGCTGTAGATCTTGGGCAAGAGTCACTGCAAAGCAATCTGATCTCAGGCAGCCACAAGCCCGGCACAGGCTGGAAGCAGGCTGAGTACCCAAAGGTGGTTAACTTCTCTGGTCATGGAGGTGAAAGCTTCCTATCGCTCCCTCACCTACCTCTAGCTTTCCAGAGCTTTCCTGCTTGCTCCATTATCCTGTCTAAAAGTGTTTCTTTAATTTCTTTGAATTAGCTCCTTTGAGTGTTTTTTTTTCCCCGCTAATACCTCCAGCCATATTGCTGTTCGTTCTCCATTACGATCCAGGGACAGAATTTTGTTACAATACTTACCATCGTTATTATTAGTGGGTATTTTGTAAATGTCCCCATTTGTTTGAAGTTTTATTTTGTCCTGGACATAAGGCTACATGCTTGCTTTATTTCTAAGGACATAAACAATTTGCCTCTTGTTGGCTAATGGAACAGATGTCATTTGCCCACACACTGATTAGCAGCAGTCATCGCATCCCACAGAACTGAAGGCTCTGTAGTATCTCTTTGCCCTTGGGCTTTATTCTTCACAGTACAGGTAGAGGTTAGGGGGCTGTGTGCTGGGGCTTGTTTCCTTGGGGAGGTGGGGGGGCGAGGGGAGCGTATATGTGTGTTTGATTTGGATTTGTCCTGGAGCATTACAACTTTGCATTTCCTGCTGAGTACCACAAGATGACTTGCAGAATCAAGGCTACCGAGCTTGTACTTCACTGGCATAGTGGAGAGGTGAACCTAGACTAAAATGGCATCTGTAACAAGCAGCACGCTGCTGTCTACAGTGCAGTTTGTACCTTGCCTGTAAATCAATGTGGCTACACAGGGAGGAGTTTGGTCCAGTGTCTGCTACGGTCAGAGGTACCAGAGTGGAAGCTACACCAACTCAGTTTAACTCTTAACACAAACACAGTCAGAAGGAGTCAAGACTAGGCATTGGAGAATACTGGAAGCACCAAGGAGCCAGATTTGTCAGCAGTCAGAGATTTATTTTTTTTTCTCCTCAAGCAGTCAGCTTGGTCACACTCTATTTGAGGTTCAGAAACACTCTGTTCACATTCGACATGCTTGGAGTGAGTTTAGTGGGCTGATCCTTATGTCAACGGTAGCATTTTTCACTTGAAAAAAAAAAAAAAAAAAGAAAGAAAATGTAGGCTTTGCAATAAAGTACCAGGAAAGGTTTTAATCTATTTTCCTAGTCAAGATACCATATTGCCTTATTTCTCCAGATACATGCTGCTTAAGTTAACAGTCCGTCAGATAGAAAATGTGGAGCAGTGCACCCGAACTGTAAATTTCACTGTATGAAGAACGTTTTTTCTTCTGATGAGCCAGGGAGACTGTAATGTTCCTGGACAAAGCCCAGTTAAAACTGATCTATTAGACACAATAGGGAATCCCCATCTTTCTCATACTGTCTTCGGAGAGTTAGAGAAGAAATAAAAAAGAAAAAGTAAGGGGAGCATTTCCACTACAGATTAACCACAATGGAAGAAACAGTTATCCAAACCCGACAGAATAAAACCCAAAGATGCGGATGATATAAAATGAAAGTGTGGTTAGAGCAGAGCATCAAAACACTGAAAAAAAACTCGGATCCCAGTTTGGGAAAGGGAGGAAAAGAAGTTGAAGGGAAGGTCTAATGAAGTTTAGCCTGAGGTTTCCTTTCAGGGATCGGCTGTTGAAAAGTATAAGATGTTTTGCTAGTAAACACATAATGTCAAGCATAAACCGCACAGAAGTTGTAGACGCTGGCCAGAACAGAACCTCAGACAACTTCTGTGCTGCTGAAAATTTCCCCAGAAGTGTCACTTACTGCCAAAGTTCCCCTCTGCACAAATTCCGCCACTCGTAAAAGCAGACTCTCCACTGCACTTCAGCTGGTTCCCCACTATTCAGATTCTTTCTCTAACGCTCAAAATTTGGAGAAACTAGGTGGCATTTTTTCCACTCAGCTTGGAGTTACACCTGGTGCAGGCCAACACAGACAAAATTCAGTTCCTCCACGCCGCACCCATTCCCCTGGGATCCAGGTCTTGCATCCTTGTGTTCAGCAGATGCTTCAGTAGAAGGAAAAAAACAACCAGTCTGGTTCATGGACATCACTAATCTGTTATGACAGCGCAAGCCAAGCAGGCATTGGCCATACCTATTCACTCAGAAAACACTCAGAAAAGACATTATAGAAAGGAGAGAGGATGAGAATTTAAGAAGGAAAATTCTATACAGCATAGTATTAAGTACTTCTCTTCCTTTTTGCACAGCATAGTAAATAGAGTTGACATATCACGAAATACATTTTCTTTTGAATACTAAATACCTTTCTCCCAACCTCTGGCCTGGAAAACAGGGTTCATTATATGCAAAGCATCTTTCCAGTGACTGGCACCTGCATAATGTATTCCAGCGTGTCTGTTTGGGGCAGGGAGGACTGTCATCAGTGACTCACATGAAGGAATCCACTGGGACCCTGCCAGCGCTACTACATTAACCCCTGATTAGCACCCGCGTTTTACAGGGTGGCTGCACGTGGGTTCTACAGAGCAGTACTGTCGGCTAATAAAATATATCTAGAAGCCATCTGCTTAAAAAACACAGAATATGAAGAGTTCCAGGAAATAGCAGACCAAATGCTTTCTGCCTCTCCCTGATTCATCTGTTTTAACACTGAAATCACAAAAAATAAGCAGAAATTTGATTTTGCTGACTCCATTGGATTAACAGAAGAAAGTTCCCTACACTGCAGGAACAAACCCCGTTCTGTGCTGTACTCTGTGCCATACACCATGGACAGCTGAGCAGGGGAAGAGAGCATAAACTTTGAATCCCAGCTCTTTCTGGCTGCATGTTCGAACATGTTTGAACTGATAATCCCATGTCAGTTAGAGCCCTGTATTTCTTTCAATTTATAGAGAAGGCTAAGATTATTCAAATCAGAAAACGTGCCTCCAGGGAGTCAGGGATGTCATCCCCTCTTTATTGTTCACACCAACCCACACTGAGCTTTTGCCACATGCACAGAGCACGCCACAGATACTCGTTTGACAGCAGAAGTGGGATGATGGCACAGACCCGAACAAAAGACAGATAGACAATAAAGATATGCACATATTGTATATGTAGCAAATCTTTGTTTCACAGAGGCTTGAAGTACAGCTTCAGTGACATGATTATTCTTTAAAAGCTTTCTTTTTGCATTATTTTACTCTTTTTCAGTACCAGACTGTGTTAATAGGTTAGCAACTTTTCTTTTTTCTGGGTGAATCTGACGGTGCAAACCCCTGGAAGGGCTATAATGGTGTAAAGATGAAGATCCCAGGATCCTTTGTGACACAGTAATCAATAAAATAGACTTAAAGCCAAAGGTAAAGGAACCAAAAATCCCTCCTATTCTTGAAGTCAACGTGCCTGCGAAATTATGTGTCATAGTTATAACCCAGCAGCCAGCAACTAAGCACTAGACAGACGCTCGCTCACCCCTTTCCTTCCTCCCCAGCAGGATGAGGAGGAGAAACGGACAAAAGGGGAAACTCATGGGTTGAGACAAAGACAGTTTAATAAGGCAACAAAGGAAATACTAATACTAAAACTAATACTAATAGAAGTATTGATACTAACAATGCTAATATTGAATACGCAAAACAAACTACATGCAATACAATTTTTCTCACCACCCAATGACCAATTAGCAGCCAGTCCCCGAGCAGCAATTGTGGAACCCCAAAATCATGAAATTCCTGGAAAAGTTGGAACTCTCAGGCAAAAGAGTATTCAAGCTCACAGAAACGAGAAGAGCTCGCTGCCTCCCGGCCAACCACCATTCATAAAGTGAGCATGATGTCTGTGGTATGGAATATTTCCATAGGCCAGCTTGGAATTACTTATCTGTCTGGCTGTGCTCCCTCCCCGCTCCTGCACACCTGCTCATTAGCTGAATATGGGAGACCAGAGAAAGTTCTTCATTTCTTAGCAACAACTAAGACATCAGTGTATGAGAAACTGGGAACAGTCCTTGAGTTCATAGCAACAGCTGAAAATGTCAGTGTATTATCAACATTCTTCTTGTACTAAATCCAAAACACAGCAGCTACTGGGAGGAATATTAACTCTGTCCCAGCCGAAACCAGGACATCATGGCATCAACACTTTCACATCTCAAACCACGACAAACCTCAGGTGAATTTGTTACCTTCACCTTGTTTGGTAACTGAAGCCTCATTGATTAAGTTATTTAGCCCTGGGCACAACTTTCATGGCAGTGTCACACGCATGAATGCTTGCATACGCACGTAAGATCAGCATGTTGGATCTTCAGTAGCACTTCATCATTCCTACTCGTAATACGAGAGATAGCCCACCATGTGAGGCACAGAAATAGTTTTGAAAATGGTCGCTGAAGAGCTGTGGGGACAAAAATTATCATTGGTTTATAAAGATTATAGTTGTCTATCACTAGAACTGTTCCATTTGCCATCTTGCATCCCACTCAGGTACGGGTACACATTTGGTGCTTTCATTTGGCCTGTTTTTAAATTCATCAAAATGTGCTTACTTCATATTAATTTCTGTTAGCATGGCTTTGGAAACAAGGCATCTGTATTCACTGTGTTGTTCACCTGCCTGCGTGCCCAAAAACTGTAGTAATTTTGGATCATTTAACCATTTTTAACTTTGTCTGGGATGAAAGACTCAAAGACTATTAACTGTCTATAGCTTTGTGATATCAGGCTCCCTGGTGGCAAGAGAGGTAGCTGGTTTAAAGGGTTTGGCTGAGGAAAAAAAGCCTCAATGCGAAGCCACATTTCAGTAGACATCAAAAAATATACAAAAGATAGAAGAAACTCAGGTAGCATCCACACCTTCTTAGGTACACAAACTTCATTAGTGCTTACAGAAGTCCTCAAAGTCAGCACTTCGTTCAGAATTTAGCATTCAAATGCTTTATTAAAGTCTGCCTGTAGGTACTTTCATTAATCAAACAGCTGTAAGAAAGAACTTAGTTTTCTTTGAGGAGACCCGTTTTCCATAAAGCTGTGTTGCTGGTTGCAGCTGCAGTCTGACCCTTTAATTCTTGACGCTTTAATACGACTCCCATATCCACCTTTCCACTCCTTTGCCTGAACTGGTGACAAACTAATTCACTATATCACTTGCCTGCCCTTTTTTAGCATAATCGCAGCAGCGTCTCTTTTCCAGTCTTCCAGAATTTACCAATTATTGTAAGATTTATGAAAGTATTAAAGTATTTCCTCAAGAGGCCATAAAGCTGCTCAGACAACTTGCATGAAATTCTGAGGCACAAGCTACCTGTTGTTCCTAAATGCCCTTCTTGGACCGGCATTTTGTCTCTTCTTGAATGACAGATGCATCGGAACAACGTATGTCATCCTTACAGGACGAAAATACATAATCATACTCATTTCAAAGCGATATCTGTGTTTTCTTCATCCTCGGACCAAGGCAGCTAAAGAAATACCCGTTGTTGGTAATACATCAAATAAATAATGGGCACAAATTGAAGCAGAGGAAGTTCTGTCTGAACATGAGGAAGAACTTCTTCCCTCTGAGGGTGACGGAGCACTGGAACAGGCTGCCCAGGGAGGCTGTGGAGTCTCCTTTTCTGGAGATATTCAAGACCCTCCTAGATGCGGTCCTGTGCAGCCTGCTCTGGGTGACCCTGCTTCAGCAGGGAGTTGGACTGGGTGGCCCACAGAGGTCCCTTCCAACCCCGACCATTCTGTGATTCTGTGTGAGATATTCCCCCAAAATCATTCTGAGCTGTTTTGACACTACAGTCAGTGCTGCCACGCATTAATTTTTCCCCTCTGCCTCCAATCTTCACACTCCCTTATCAAATCTTCTTCCAGGACTCTCCCATTTCTAGAAAAGGCTCCTGCCTTGATGCTTTCAAGATACTTTTAGGAGGGTTCACCCCACTTGCTTTGCGTTCTTGGCAGGTTATCATTGTCTGCCTCCGATCCAAACTCCTATGCTGCATTTTCTGGCAGGATATTCCGAACAGTCTGGTGTTCCAGGCAAGCGCTGCCAAACTTACCGCAAACTCTCCAGCCCTCTCAGTCAACCTTTCGCAGGAGGGGGCCGAGAAAAACACGTTGTTATCACCGACGGAAGTGCAACGGGTTGCAGCCCAGCACGAAACGTTCGCATAGCACTAACTTGACCGTACCAATATGAAAACACGCTCCTTGCATTTCCTTGCGCTTTAAGGGTGTGCTGCTATCATATGTGTAAGAGCACAGTCTGTTCCTGCAGGCAGCTGTTCCTTATTTTTGAATTTTTGTCCAAATTTACTCAACTACTGCTAGTACAGAATTAAAAGAAAATACCATACGTAGAAAAGCGTACAGTAACTGTTTTTTGCTTGCCTTCTCCAAAGCCCAGCTCTTGCTTTTCTGGCACAGAAAGAAAAGTCTGTGATATTCTCTGTAACAGAAGAGAAAACGTCAGGAGCTTGGTCACAACCATCGGCTGCTTGCAGAAACCTTTCTGTTTAAGGATTCTCTTGTACTGTAAGTTTCTGTGACACTGGTTACCGACTGATATTGAACAAAAGAACAAAATATGGAGATCAGCTATTTTGTTGCATAGCCCAGCACACTTACTGCATGGTCTCGAATAAGACTCCAGAGAAAAAGCAACAAGAATCTTTTTTTTTCCTGTATATTCTTCCTTTAATTCCCAGGTGTGGTAAATTCGACATCTGGACCAAACACATATTGTAAATTCAACTCTGATTTTATTTGTAACATAGGAAAGACAGCAATCTTCTTATTTTCTAGCTGAACCCACAGTCTCAGAAATTAAAGATGGAAGAAGAAGATTTTCTTAAAAAGCACTTTACTGTTACGACATTGCTTACACTACGCTATGTAGATATTGAACAGCACAGATTTATGAAAGGCAAAGTTCTCCTGCTTATTCCTCTGCATCACTTTCTGTTTTCCAGCCGATAGTAAAAGATGTTGTGGAGAAAATTCGAAACAGTAGCTGCTGGCTGATCCAGAAGTCGAGCAAGAGATAAAACTGTTGGCAGAAGGGTAGTGTTATCTGTGTGTTACTAATTTCAGAGCTGTGAGGATTTGCCTTTGATTTCGGACAACCTACCATGAAAAGAGAGAAAACACGAAGGCGAAAATTTTCTCATTTCCCCTTTTGGGATTTTATAACCAGTGTGCATTATTTGCCATGTTTCTTAAAGCTCCCATTCCTGGAGTCCAGTGACCGCATGAATATCTGAGGTTTTATTCAAAGCAAAAACCATCTAGCCTTGGTAGTGTCAAAGAAGTTTGCAAACCTGCCCTAAAAGCTCTGCAAATGAAGGTAAGGGAAATGGCAAACAAACGAAAAAAAAATGAATCACTGATTTGAGGTGCGATTTATATTATTGAAGTTCTCCAGGTTGGCAATACTTGTAAATATCCCTTACAGCTCTCCTTCATGCAAAGACGTGACAAGTACTCTCTGTCCTTTGTCCTGCCGTTCTCTGACTGTGCGTGCCACAGTCCAGCTCTGCTCCTTGTCCCGATGGTGAGACGCAGCCACAGGCCGCCGTGTGGGTTGTGCAGCTCCTCACCCATCTCGCCTACCACGGAACGGATGCCGTGATGGCCATTGCTAGCGAGGGGCTGCAGTGCGCTGGCTGACATGCTGCTCCAGGTATCCAGACCATCCTTCCACTTCGGTCTTCTTCCCCTTGCTCAGCACTGGGATCAACTACTGTATTCTTCACGCAGATGTACATTCACAAAATGGGTGTACCAAACCAGACGCTAACTGAGCTCCCAGCGTTACCAGGCAATCAGGCAACAGCAGTACCACCCAATCTGCCGCTGCCTGAGAGCCTGCAGAACAGCCGGTTCAACCCAAATGACACGGGCAGCGAATGCATTTCGTGTTGGCAGAGCCCGCAACGCTCCAAGAAAAGGACAGGGAAAAACATCAACTGAGGAGCGGTCTCCTACACAAAGGGAAAGGAGGAGTTAGCTGACTCTCTCTGGATGACAAGAGACTTTTCTGGAAAGCACGTTTATATGCTGTCATGACAAAAATGCAATTTAGATGTCCTGGGCTTTCCTGTGGACATCCAGGAGTCGTTGCTGGTCTGCATATAAAGAAGCAGTGTTTCACTAGCAGTTCTGCGCTGGGTTTTATCCTTTTCTGGAGGTGGGAAGGGGAGAAGGGAAGGAGATGACAGAAGCCAGGAAAGGAGTGGAAAAGAAATGTCCAGATTCTGGTCCTTAGGTTTCTATGTCTTTGAATAATTATGTATCATGCATGAATATAATTACATATATTAATATAATTATGCAATTATATTCATAGGAACAAAAGTCCTTTATCGCATTCACATTAAGTATCATAAATTGTTCTTTTAAGTTAGTGTTACAGTCTGGAGATTGGTCTTCTGAGTCACTGGTCTTCTTAGAAACAAGTAACAGTCAGGAAGGCTCCGGGGACACAGGGCTTTGTAAGAATCAGTCTGCTTCAGTCTGTGTCTGCTGCATGCCTTCACCCCTTACTGTCTAAATAAGTTTTGTGGAATATAAAGGTTCTGATATCAGTGGCATAATATTAAAATAAATAAAAATGGAAATGTTCTCAAACAGTAGCTTGATTTAAAGAAAAAGATCTTGTGCCTGCCGCAAATATCTTTCTTCTTATTATTCTGAATTGGGTTCCTAATTCTTCCTAGCATCCTTAACCTTTTCTAATTCTCATTCAGGCCTCAGAATCTGCATGCCTGGCTTCTAGTGAAAAAGCTATTAATTATGTTTACGAGCAGTCTCAAAAGCCATTTCTGAAATACGGGCACTAGAAATACAGTTGCAAAGACCTGATCTGAACATCTTTATGCCTTCGCTCAAGAACAGCTGCAGCGGGAAGCTTTCAGGTTTAGGCAATGGTCTCAGGGCTCTGGTTTCCACGCGCTGTCTTTCCTTGTGGCTGCCTGGCAAGCTGGAGCACTTAGTAGCAATCCAGAAGACTAGATGAGTTTTGCGAGGCTTCTGAAGAGGGGCATTCGGCATGACAAATGGCCAGTGCTCTCATCACTGTCACCAAGGGTCAAAGCAATCCATCCACAGGAGAAGCTTGCTGCTCAGTCCGCGTTTCTTCTGTGGAATCCTTTTATCAGCTTTGGTTCCAGACGCAATTTACCAGCAAGCCACGAAATATAGAGGCAGGCTGAAGTCAACATCTTGAAGGAAAAATCTCCCTATGTTTCCTACAACAGAACTAGCTCCATTACACCATAAGAAGACATCAGTAACTACCTCAGAAAATAACAGTTATATCCCAGCTGGCTCTTTCACTAGAATAGGAGAAATAAAGAGAGAAAGAAAAATAACTAAAACAAGTAGAAAATGTAAACCAAACGAGCTGCACTGTAATGGGTCTCAAAACCGAGAGGAAGGATGTCCCCTTCTTCCCTCTTCACTGTAGTAGATCACGCTGACTGCTGAAAAGCCACAGACCTGACAAATTCAACTGCAAGATACCCCTTGGGTTTTCGTTTTCCCTACAAATACAGCATGTTGCAGACCACAAAGGTAGAAAGGTCATGCTGAGATTCCCTCTCCACTCCATTGGTAGTGCTTCTGGGGAAGGAGATTTTGCTTGGTTTTTATTTGGTGCAAAGTTGCAGTGGCAGCAACATCTGTGCTGGTGTTTCAGCAGCTGCCAAACGCACACAACCATCACAGCTCCAGTCCAGTGTGTTTCCAGAACCACGCATCAGGTTTCTCTCCTCTGGAGACGCTGCCAAACAGCAAACACCATATCACGTAGGCACAGAGCAGAAGATCCGAGCTGAAGATTGTTATGCTGGGCACACTTTTTAAACATTGGCAGACAAACCATGGCATTTGGGAGCCCGGCAGTAAGTCCTGTTTTGTCTCGAGACATCTAGTGAGTGTGCAGTCCAAGACACTTTCTGGAGGTGTTCAAGTCCTTTCTGCTTCTCCTGTGCCAGATGCCTTCATATTTATTACTTCTACAATGGATGAGCTTCAGTTTCTGGGTCCTGTTAACCAATGCTGGACCTACATGCCACTAGTTACGCACAGCTGGGCAGGGTTATTAACTGCTCTGCATTTATCAGTACACCAGTACCTCTGTTCAGCACAGCCCGTGTGCTGTTTTATATTTTCCCCTGTTGTGCATGACCTGACAGAACCAGAAATATATCTGGTTAAAAAAAAAACACCAAAGGTTATGCATGGCTTAAGAGTACAATGAGTATCTTGACCTTCCTTCTTTCCCTTTTATTTCTGATCAGTATAATTTTAAAGAATTATTTTATTTTTTTCTCTATTTTCATAAAAACATAGACCCCCCCCCAGGGAGGCTGTGGAGTCTCCTTTTCTGGAGATATTCCAGACCCGCCTGGACAAGGTCCTGTGCAGCCTGCTGTGGGTGACCCTGCTTTGGCAGGGGGTTGGACTGGGTGACCCACAGAGGTCCCTTCCAACCCCGACCATTCTGTGATTCTGTGATTCTGTAGGACAGCCCAGGCTGGAAAAGCCCAGGTTCGTTTCAAGCCCAGGACCTTTAAACATCATCTGGTCCAACCTCTAATTTTAATTCCAAGTATCACCCCAGCATTCTGGCTTAATCATTACTTAGTATATCAGAATGAGGATATCAATTTTAGGTCACACTGGAAGCTTAGCAGAAGACACATTAAATTTTTGCTTTTAATGAGCTGAAAGAGAGTATTCAGAAATATCTACTGAACGTGCTTCCTCCCCTGCCCTCCCGGCATGTAGTTGGTACCGTTTGCTGCTCTCAGAGGATTTCCGACATTTTATTTTCCACTAAACTCTGCTCAGCCACTGAGAGATGACATATTTACAATGCAAGACAGATCTACACAGCGGATATCCTTGTTTAGATCCAAGTTTGTAACAGCTCGCTGTTCTCTTTAATTGAAATTATGTAATGTTTGAATCTTCACTCTGTCTGTATTATTGTAAATTGTGGTTACTGTGACTCTTCAGCTATACAAATACAAGAGGAGGCTAGGGAGTAGTTTTGCAAAAAAGCAGCCAGGGTTTACAGTGGAACGGAAGCCCAGGATGAATTAACACTATTGTATTCTCACCAAGTTTCCTTCCAGAGACTGGGATAATAAAAAATAAGTTTTACGCCTGAAACATCTCTGGCCTATTTTAGCCAGAATAGTATCTACTTTGGGAAACTGCATTTTTAAAGAAGATGTGGAAGAAGTGAAGAAATCCAGAGGAGGAAACTCAAAGGCCTAAGGAAGTCGCACAAAACATAAAGACCAAAAAAAAAAAAAAAAAGCCTGAAGATGAATGGAGAAAAATCACAGCCTTTCTGCAAGTGCTTCAGAGGGGGAAGCCTCACTCCAAATCCATGACAATGGACCAAGAAATAACAGACTGAAATAAATTTTTTTAGTAGCACTCAGGGACTGGTATTATTAAACCAAGAACAGACACCTAACCATAGTTATGAGCTACACAAAATGACAGTCTCTCTTCTAAATAGCTTGCTCCTGTTTACAGCCCAACACGTGAGGTACAGGTTAGGGGAGAAAGTTACGCGTATGTACTGTAAGTACATGCTCAGTCTCTTGTCGACAAACCTAATCAATATGTTTTCACTCTGCAAAAGTATACATGACACCAACTCTGCCACTACAGAAGCAACACATAAACTGTTTTCTTTATCTTCAGAGTGCTCTGGGAGAGATCCAGGTTCCCTAATTGTTTAGGTTTACCAAAAGGCTGGTAATGGTGGAGAAAGTGAAATGTCAAAGGTGAACGTGATCTTTCAGCCAGAGGGACAATAAAGGGGAGTGGGAAATCAATAAATTGATTTGGAAATCTGAAAGTCTCATTTCAGGTTTGTGTTAAAATATATGTGTCTTATACATCGGCACCGGGGAGGCTGAAATTAGAACCAGAGCCTGCAGGGAACTCATCTTCCAGACAGAGCAGAAGATCCGAGCTGAAGATCTGAGACTTTGCCTCAGTGGCACTACAGTCTATGTTTGTCCTATGTCTCACACATTATACTGCTAAGAAAGTATCATCTGCAACACAATTGCTCCCTTCCTTCTTTTATTTCCTTTTCTCTTGAGCGATCAGTGAATGACACTGGAAACCTCTGTCCCTTCCTTTGCTTTTCACAAACCCAACAACCCAGAAGAAGTCCCGTGTAGAAGGTTCAGACAAGCTCTCCGTGGATGCTCAGGCATTTCAGCAGAATGCTGCTTTCACATTTGAGCTGACCCAAATGGTGATCACAATGCAGAGATATCCTGGTACCAAAATGTAGATAGCAGTAGTTGGGGTTTACTTACAAGGAAGCAGACTAATGAAAAAGGGTCCTTCTTCAGTAACAGTTTTAAGATGGCTTTTTGCAGGCTCTTTTTTCTAGCAAGATTTCTGCATGTGCATCGACTTCACATGCAAGTTTTTAAAGAGGCAATGAAAACTGCTAGATTTGTTAACCTGTGGTGAGGTTTTGTTGTTGACAGTTAGACTGGAAATCTCTATTTTAGCAGTATTTGTGCCTAGATTTGAGGAGCAGAAGGCCAAAAGTCTTCTCTGAATGGGGAATCAACTCCCACAGATTTCTAAAGGAAGCAGGGCTTTCAGAAAAAAATAAACTCTTAGACTTGGAATTAGACCAGTTTGCTCATCTGAGCCTTAACAAAATCTTTCTCATGTTCCACCAGTCTTTTATAAAGTACAAAATCAGCCTCAGACCTGGACAGTGGCAGTGAGGTGGGCAGATTCCTATCTACCCCTATGCCAAGGTGCACCATGTAATAAAGTGCAGGAACCGTGCCTGGTTTGTTTCTAGCACGCCTCTGTACTTGGCAGCCTGAACAAATCAGACAAAATTAGGCTGCATCTTTGTATTCTGTGTTCATCTTCCAGGAGGTACTTATTTCTCACCTGAAAAGTTCACCAACTTCAGTGAAAATCCAACCAATACAGGCAAAGCAAGATATTCAAGAGATAAGGCTGGATTTGAATTATGTTCAAGTGGATTTTGCCCATAAAATGTCTTCAAGCAAGTCCAAATGTAATTATTTTGCTAGTACTAAGCTGTCCTTGCACAGCTTGGAGCAAAGAATACTGAGCAAGATGGACTAACCTGGAACAAGGCCCAAGAAATACTGACCCTCAGAAACCTCCCTCTGAATCACTGCTGTTTCTGGAAGGGACATTTAATCCACCTCCATCTTTTACAGTCACACATGACTATTAAAATGGAAGAGATTCAGAGGTGTGGATGTCACCTAATGCACGTCTCTCTGACCACAGTACCAAAGCCTCTGCTCTTCTGCATCTCCCTGGAATTAGGGTTGTAACTGCCAGCACAACAGCAAGGATTGTCACACTCAGTAAGAAAACTATCAGGCTGCCTGTTTTTTGTTTGTTTGTTTTACCCCTTATCAGGCTATATTACTCTTCATGGCAAGGTTTTGCTAGATTTACTACTACCAGTGCCTCAGTGCCTTGCTTGAAGAGTTTTCAAGTATACATACCTGCTGGTATGTATATGTGAAAAAAAGAATTACCGAATCTAAGCAAGGTCCCTCCTCACTTCTGTCGATCTTATAGGGAAACATAATGTGAGACAGATGGGGTGATCATGACATTTGAGGGATGCTTGCAGGTCTGCAGGCGTTTGAAGAAAATAGATGTGAGGGTTCTGAGGGTGTGTTAATGCAAAATGAATGTGAACACAGTGACAACACTACAGAAATAAGATCCCAGATGTTTTCAGCTATCAAATACAGTATTTACTGTGATGACTCCAATTAATTCAAGTTTACCACGGTGAAAAGTCACTAACATCATCGTAAGCTGGTGACGATGCCCTTTGCTTCCTTCCTCCTCTGTATCATTTGCTATAAAATACCAGCATAGTGTCTGGAAGCCTTCCCCTGGATATCATACAAGCGTTGTTGACAGAAATCTTTGGCAGATGGTACACAAGTGGAATGGAAGATGTTACAAAGTTTTACGGGATTACAGCAGTTAAAAGCAAACATACAAATGGGACTATTCAAGTGGCTAGCCCCTTGCCCCTGCTCTGCAACACTGCTTACTGCTGAGAGCAGCATGGGGAAAGGAGGGCAACAAAACAGCCTTGCACAACAAAAGAGATGGAGAGTAAGAAGCCTAGTAAAAGGCACAGAGGCAGAAGGCCCACAAAAAAGAAAACCGCTAATGAAGTACTTTCACGCTTTATGTATTAGTCAAGCAGCCCCAGCCTGCTGGGCATCACTGCCCATAGCCTACCTGATAAAAGTGATGTAAGAAAACCCATCTGTTTGACCTCTTATCTCCTCCTTCTATCCTCAAAGGCAACTTCTTACACTCTTTAAAGATGCCTGTGGCTCGCTAATAGTTTAAAGGAAACCAAAGTGCTGCCCTGATTTCTCCCAGGCACTCACCTAGGGGAGGAATGTCAAACTCCCAGTCCGCAGGCTGCTTGCGGCTGTGGAATGGTGTCCTTTAGCCCCCAGGCTTCTTGCCACACCTTCACTGCATCTTTGCCATACTAGGCAACATCATGCTAAAACCCCAGTCAGCAAAAATACAAAGCACCATGTTTATCTAGCGATAAACATCGCCCTGAAGCACCCTACAGGTATATCCAGAAACAGGGCTGACACACTGACCTGTTTCTCTGCTAGAGATTTTTCCTTTAGAAAACTCACAGCCGGGCAGAGAGAAAGTGAACAAGGGGATAGAAACCTCCAAAGCAAAGAAGGCTTTAGAACAAATTGTTGAAAACAAACTGTTTTATGGAAGAGACCATCTCACCACCTGCAAAGATCACCGACTGCCCTACACAGTGGGGGTCAGGTTGTGAGGAGCATATCAAGACATCAAGGCAAGAGCTATGTTTCTTGTTCAAACGTGTGCAGTTCCAGTCTGTCTCTCTTCTACCACCCTTTGGTGAGCCCAACTCTCCTTGTAGCTCGAGCTTATTCTGTGGGGCAGGACGTGCATTGCAGAACCTCACCAGTTCTTCCAAAGCAAAAGTTCAACAAAAGAAAATCCTAGATTTAGTTATCAAAGCATCTTCAACTCAAATAAAATATATGCCCATGTCATAGCTCAGTATTCTTTTCAGAACAGAGAAGCGTGGACTTGCATTCTCATCAGGCTGTGGATCACTTCTTGGCTTCTGTGCTAACTGATCATAATTCTCATTTCCTTCAATTAAGTGCCCGTAATCAGCTGCTTTAATATTGTGCCAACAAGACAGCTGCATTAGAACTGTTTCATTTCTTTTCGTATCTTTACTTCCACTAATCACAAACTATTGCACGAATGTCATAGAATTAAGCTTCAAAAAATCCCCAGTGTTATGATTAATCATCTTCCCTAGGAGGAGAAATTGGGTCACAGAAAGGTCCTTTGCTGTGGCCAACTTAATCCATTTGAACTCTGGCAGAAGATGGAAAAAGACCTCCACACTGCCAGCACGTCAGACAGCGTCCCCTCCATGTGGGATCATGCTCTCCTACATGTCATATGTGTGGGGACAGTTTGTACAGCAGTTTCACTTCTTCCAGCATCTGGGAGAGAAGGTGGGGCAGGGGAAAGAAGGAAAGAGAGAGGCGAATCATAGAATCATAGGTTGGAAAAGACCTCTAAGATCATCAAGTCCAACCATCCACCCAACACCACCATGCCTGCTAAACCATGTCCCGAAGTGCCACATCTACACGTTTTTTGAACACCTCCAGGGATGGGGACTCCACCACTGCACTGGGCAGCCTGGTCCAATGCCTGAACACTCCTTCAGTGAAGCTATTTCTCCTAATATCCAATCTAAACCTTCCCTGACGCAACTTGAGGCCATTGCCTAGTTACTTGGGAGAAGAGACCAACACCCGCCTCACTACAACCTCCTCTCAGGTAGTTGTAGAGAGCAATAAGGTCTCCCCTCAACCTCCTCTTCTCCACACTAAACAGCCCCAGTTCCCTCAGCCACTCCTCATCAGACTTGTTCTCCAGACCCCTCACCAGCCTCACTGCCCTTCTGTGGACATGCTCCAGCCCCTCAATGTCCTTCTTGTAGTGAGGGGCCCAAAACTGAACACAGTACTCGAGGTGCAGCCTCACCAGTGCCAAGTACAGGGGCACGATCCCCTCCCTGCTCCTGCTGGCCACACCATTCCTGACACAAGCCAGGATGCCGTTGGCCTTCTTGGCCACCTGGGCACACTGCTGGCTCATGGTCAGCCGGCTGTCGACAAACACCCCAAGGTCCTTTTCCACCAGCTCTTTTCCGCAGCTCTCCAGCTGCTCCTCCGAGAGTGGGGTGTGGGGGGCTTCCAAAAGAAATTTTTGTCTTTTCTAAAACATAAGCAACAAGGGCTGGGGCAGCAGACATGGGAACAAGAGTAAGGAGGCTTGGGATCTCTTCACAGCTTCTACCCTGTGTCTGTCTGCGTGGCTTTGAACAAACTAGGTTAGCTTTCTGTTTCTTTTGCATCTTTACCTGGGTTATCCTCAGGTGATTTAACCTGCGGATTGAAAATCATGAGAGCATCCTTTGGGTGGGGAGGCTGTTGGGCATCAGGCGTGGACAGGCAGGGCACCGCCGGCCTTGGCGCTGCTGGAGCGACCCCTCATCACCCGCTCGCAGGATGCTGCGAGGTGCCGGCAGCAGTGTTAAAGGTTGTTTGATGAAGTGGCAGTCAGAAAGCACATTTCAGGTGGCTACCTCACTGTATTAAAGGCCTATTTTTATCCAGCCATTTAAGTTCAAGGACATTTCTCCTGCAGTTTTGGAGCTCTCTGTTAGCTCTTTGCCCTAAATTATTGAAAGAGAAGACTGAGCCTCCTTCTTACAGGCAAGTACAGCAGGGATAAACAAGAAGTGAAGCTGCTATGGGGAGCATATGTTTTTTTCAAGGACAGATGCCTAGGGGAATGGTCCCTTGTATCCAGTCACACACACCCCCCCGCCAAAACTGCCTCTCGTCATCTGCGCTGCCAGTGCCTTGGATGGAGCACGCAAAGACCTAAGGACAAGTGTAAAACACAGTACAGGTGTCGAGCACTCCCGTATCCCTGCTGAAGGAGCTCGCACAGGCACCCCACATTAGAAGCTCGACGCCTCCCCCTGCACCCAAGGCTGCTGCAGCCTGGAGGGAGAGGCCAGAGTTTTCGGAGAAAATGTTACGGGGGCTGAGACCCACACACAAACTGTCTTCCTGGACTCAGATGTTATCTCCATCCTAGTGGCTGGCTGGCTGGGTTGTTTGAAGCATTTAAAAATTCTCCCAGAGTAATCCAGGGAAAAATCTATTTGCTTTAATGTCTATAGTGCCCCTCACTCACCTTCCCCTTTCCCCGCAGTTTTGATGTCTGCACCAGTGCAGGGAGGTTCTCCTTCCCTCTACTCTGCCCTAGTGAGGCCCCATCTGCAGTAGTGTGTCCAGTTCTGGGCTCCTCAGTTCAAGAAAGATGAGGAGCTACTGGAGAGAGTCCAGCGGAGGGCTACGAGGATGAGGAGGGGACTGGAGCATCTCTCCTGTGAGGAGAGGCTGAGGGAGCTGGGCTTGTTCAGCCTGAAGAAGAGAAGGCTGCGAGGGGACCTTAGAAATGCTTATGAATATCTGCAGGGTGGGGGTCAGGAGGACGGGGCCAGACTCTTTCCAGTGGTGCCCAGCGACAGGACAAGGGGCAATGGGCACAAACTGAAGTTCCAGCTGAACATGAGGAAGAACTTCACTCTGAGCGTGACGGAGCCCTGGCATAGGGTGCCCAGGGAGGTTGTGGAGTCTCCTTCTCTGGAGATATTCAAGACCCTCCTGGACCTGGTCCTGTGCAGCCTGCTCTGGGTGGTGATTGCTCCAACCAATGCATTTTCAATTCTGTAGGCAGCAATAAAAAGTATCTCTTTACTCTCCTGTTTATGCACTGAAGAATCTCAGCCACAATATTCCAATGAAAGTTAAGGCTACACAGGAACATCGATCACCTATAGCTGTTTAATCATACCATCTCAAATTCCTTGAAATTCACGTACTGCAAATACCACTCATATTAACTGTCCTGTTTAAATTACTAGAACTACTCACTGAAGAAAACACCACTTATTTGGCCAAGCATTGCAGAGATAGCCCTGGTCTAAACAACATGATAATAAACCTCTTTCTTTTTTCCACATAACTGTAACAAAATATGCTTATTCTAATGGTAGCTTCCTGGCTACACATATACAGCTTTACAGATTTCCAGCCTATTTATATCCTGTCCTGTAAGTTTACAGTCTGCACCATCTTGCACTAGAAACCAGCTCTGATTCCCAGGAACGGCCCTCTTATACTGGTTTATATAAACGTATTTCACCCAATTTCCTGATTACAGAAAACATTACACAGGATGCAAGCTATAAAAATCTAGGTGACAATTTATTGTCTGAAATATTTAGATAACCAAATTCCTCTTCTTGAACAGGTGGGATGTTTACTTTTAAGCGTTCTCTTTTCATATCTAATACACACATAGAAGACCTAAAAATTCTTTCAATCTGAGAAGACATTTTTCATGAGCACTTCTAACTACTAAAAGCTAGAGCAAGTTGTGACAGAACACACGAACCCTGAACTTTCAAAGAAAATGGGCATCCAAACTAAAAGCCAAACTCTTTGTACCATTTTTTACCACGAACTACAAGAGCATTGTTTAATTGAGATACGTAAAAGTAAAGATACGTATCCTTTTGCCTTTCTTGGAGCTGCAAAGCTGATGAACTGTTGAGAGAACGCAACAGTTCAGGTAAGAGCATTATTAGTGTTGGCCAGAACTGCAAAGTGCAAATTCAGATCAGCTACTCGTCTGATGTCTGAAGCAAGCACTTTCTCCACATGCAGGAACCCCCTGGCTTCACTGCATCACGTCTGATAGCAGAGGGATGACACGGCTCCCAGGTTACGCGTACCTATTCTGCAGTGCAATGAAGCTGACACGTGGCTGTTGCAAAACTCCCTCCAAGTCAGTACAGCTCTGCTGAGGTCTGTCTTCAGAAATTCAAATGCTGCAGCTGGACAACAGCTGTCACAAATGTGCACATATAAGACATTATTAGGTTGTTAGCTTTTGTTTCCTGAGCATATCTGACTTGCAAGGGAAAATTCATTCTCCTTGCGATTACCAAGTCTTCACTAAATCCCCTCAACATTTCTTAAAAAAACAGAAATAAAATGTTCTTTATCATGGACTGGCTCAATCCATCACACCCCTGACCTGAGGTGTGCTAGTAAGAAGAAACACCGAAAAATAACATGTACACTGATGCTTTTCTACCTTAAAAAAAGTGCTTTTTTGAAATGCTGTCACTGAACCAGAAGTTAAACATTATCCTTAACATAGTTTAGCTATTTCCTTTTGAAATAAGAGCAACTAAGTACTTTCATCTCACAAAATTACCAGTCTGTTTCTCAAGAATGCAAACAGTTGAGGGTCTCTGGTTCTTGAGCTTGCTCTTGGGAGTCTGTGTGGTAGAATTAACTGTGATTTCAGCCATATAGGACAGGAACACTTAATAGAATGGCACCTTTGAGCATTTTCTTGCATGATTGCAGAGCTCTCCTTTGCAATTGCACAGGCTGAAGACGCTCACTTTAAGCTAATTGCTGAATACCTTAAAATCACACTCTCTTTTGTCCATGGTGATATTTAGCATATCTTGGGAAGGTTTAGAGTAGAGGTGTCCAAATGCTGTGTCAGCTGGGCAATAGGTTTCTGAAATAGAGTTCAAATAAAATATTTTTTTAAAAGCATCCCCTTCCATGTCTTAGGAAGTAATTGCATCTCTCAGTGTGGCCAAGCTGGCCACGGTTGCACCAACATTTACTTCCCATAGAGTTAGCATGGCAGGGAGCTGAAGGAATGTCAGAGTCTGCAGGATTCGTGCTACAGATGTGGCTTAGATGTGTATTTTTTTAGAGAAGTAAAACTGAAGTATTCAGAGACTAGCTGAGTGGTCTAAAAAGATTTCATTGAGAACACATGATGTGAGTTGGGTATTCCGGCAACACCAGACAAAATAAAGAGGTGAGCATGAAGTTCTGGGAGGTAAAACTTAATTACGGAGGGATACTAAGTAGAGTGAGAAAGGGAGAAGTACAATTTGGGTCTGTGTGAGAGGAGTATGGCAAAGGGAAGGTATGAGCAGGGTGGGGCACCGGAAAGGATGAGAAGGTGTGGGCATCAGTCTGAGAGAGGTGACCAAATGACACAGTGGCACCTCACAACCGCCTGCTGCTTTCTATCCATCCTGGGATACGAAGGTTTTGCCCTGATCCAGATGAGCTTCCTACTCTGCTGCCGGCACTTGCGCAAGGATTTTGTGACTGCTTGAGAACAGAAAAAGAAGAGACAGAAAGACAGACACTTTCCTGTCTGTTCATCTGCTTAAAATTACTGTGAATGCCTTATAAAAAGCTACCAGTGGCTGGAGACACAGGAACACTCGGTTGGTTTCTTTGCTGGACCTGTTAGCTATTACACAGTTCAAATACTTCAAAGTACATCAGTCATCCTCAGTAGACTATATATACATATATGACAAATTAATTTCATTGATCTTCTAAATTGTGGTTATGGGAAAAGAGGTACATGTGAGAAAATCTAGTAAGGAGTCCCATAGTACCCTTTATCTTGGTCGCAGTAGAGACAGAGCTGCACATGTACACAATTACTACAAGGATCTTTATCTAAAAAAAATCTTCACTTATTGAAAAAAAAATGATACAAAAGTCAAAGAAATGGCCTTACTAACTGCTTAATAAGCTTGTTCTGTTCATCCCTAGCGACAGAAAGAGGGAGACAAAAATCACTCATATTTTAAGCACAAAGAGTCCACTGGGAAGCAATACAGGTATTGTGTTTATCTACATAAGGTGTTCCCAAGGCAATATTTCATGTAAATGCTCGTAAACGAACTTCTGTCAGTCCTCCTCCAAACTGAAAAGACACATCCTACACTGAGCATTTTGTCCAGTTAGATCAGTTCTGAAGTTTGACAGCTTCAGCCATAGATATTCCAGTCTTTCTCTGTTTCTCACCATTTCAACTACAGAGACTCAGCTTACTCAGCTGGGCAGATGGCTCACATTATGAACAGCAGAGCACATACAGCATGTTCTAGAAAGACCATGCTCTGTGCTCAGCTTTCTTTTCTTGTTCTCATTTGGATCGTAAGACAATGTTACACTGATAGTAACGGGCTGTCTTTGCCACTTGCCTAGCTTTCTCTCTGAACTCTGCTAAGACATCCGGAAAACTTCGTTCTGGTTTCATTAAGAACTTTCCATGTGAGCAGTCAGGCATTAGCAGCAACGTCCTGCTCTTCCTCTGATCTTCAGCGGAACTTTCCTTTGTATGGAGAGACTTTATAGCCACACTACTCTGCTTAATAAATGAATGGATAAATAGATACATAAGTAACTACAAGAACATGATATGATCAGAAACATAACCTGAATAAAAACGATAGCTTCAATATTTGTATTCCTCAAATGATCACACACTTTATAACTTTAATCCCCGGTATCAATACAGGCTGGGGGATGAAAGGATCTAGAGCAGCCCTGCTGAGAGGGACTTGGAGGTACTGATAGACAAAAGGCTGGACATGAGCCGGCAATGTGCGCTGGCAGCCCAGAGGGCCAACTGTGTCCTGGGCTGCATCAGGAGAAGCGTGGCCAGCAGGTCGAGAGAGGTGATTCTGCCCCTCTACTCTGCTCTGGTGAGACCTCACCTGGAGTACTGAGTTCAGCTCTGGAGCCCTCAGCACAAGAAGGACATGGAACTGTTGGAGCGGGTCCAAAGGAGGGCTACAAAAATGATCCGAGGGCTGGAGCACCTCTCCTGTGAGGACAGGCTGAGAGAGTTCGGCTTGTTCAGCCTGGAGAAGAGAAGGCTGCAGGGAGTCCTGATTGCAACCTTTCAGTACTTACAGGGAGCCTATAGGAAAGATGAGGACAATCTTTTTAGTAGAGACAACAGTGACAGGACGAGGGGTAAGGGTTTTAAACTAAAACAGGGTAGGTTTAGGCTAGATTAAGGAAGAAATTCTTTACAATGAGGGTGGTGAAACACTGGAACGGGTTGCCCAGAGAGGTAGTGGAGGCCCCATCCCTGGAAACATTCAAGACCAGATTGGACAGGGATCTGAGCAACCTGATCTAGTTAGCAGCGTCACTGCTCACTGCAGGGGGCTTGGACTAGATGACTTCTAGGGGTCCCTTCCGACCCAAAACTTTCTATGATTCTATGATTCTATGATTCTATGATTCTATTTATCAGTTTCATATATCGTAGTTGTTGCTGGATTTACTTTAGCATTTAACCTCTCCATTGAATAATAGCAGTTAGAAATAGAAAAGAATTGTTATAAAATCCAGGTTAGGCTTAGACCAGGGCAAACAGCAGGTCCCACAGGCTTGTTCCACCCGAGATTCTATTACAGAGTTATACTCCTTACATCCTCTGTAACCCTTAAACTAGATTTTCTAAAACAGAATTATCAAACATCCATCATATGGAATTGATGAGCAAAAAGAAAAGTTAGTACCTGTATAAGAAAGTTAGATAGCATGACATCCATTTCTACTTGTGCGCTGTTGTAGAGAAGTAAATACTGCTTACTGTGTACCAGCTCTGGTATTCCTCCGATCTGTCCATGAACTAAACCAACTCACTAACTAAAAACTAATTACATAAAAACTAATAGAGGAGAAAAGGCCCCAAACCCTACAGATCATTTTCTGCTTGGTCAGTGAGTTGAACTGGTTCATCGCATGAGATGGACTTACTACATGTCCAGTTGCAGATGAAATAAGCTGAAACAACAGGAGTTCTGAGATAACTTGCCTGTTCAAAAAAGATGAGTCTAAGCTCCGATTTCTGAGTAGACTGAAGCACAAAGAAGTACTCCTCTTGTCCAGGGATTGAATGAGACAAACATTTGTCTCTTCTCCAGTCCTCCTTCAGCTCAGCCCCTCTGTCTTGGTCACATGGTCCCATCCTAGCAAATATTTTAGTTCTAATTCTATTCAATAAAAAACAACAACAAAATCTTCTTTTCTCTCTCTGTTTTTTTTTTCTTTTACTTCCGATTTAGCTGTCAATCAGGACAGTCTGTTCAGTTGTCTGTTGAAGCAGAACTGACACCAGTTGATTCAAGTCAAATGAAGCTCTGCTAGCTAGGGCCAGGGATTCCTTTATCGCCAAATCACTACGCAAGTTCTTACAGCTCTTACAGAGATGCAGGAAGACAAAAAAAATCCCCCCCCCCCCCATTTACGCTAAACTCATCTCATTGTTATTCAGGCCCAACAACATTTCTGGATGGCAAGCACGAGTCACAGATTGTTGGCTCGATGGAGATGCATCACCTTGGCAACAATAACATTTCACTTTTGTGTTTTATCTACTCTCCTGTTTTTGCTCACTCGTATCTAGAAACAATATTTGATTTTTAATACAGACCGTGCTAGCCAGATGCATTTCAACCTACTTTGAAAAAAACACATTTTTTAGTTCTTTATACTCAGCAATCTTTTAATCCACAGGAGGCTGAAAGACTACTTTGACAAGCAGAAGCAACTCTCACCATTTTGGCTTGCAATAAACCATGAAAATTCACAGAATGACTATTCTGCTTCTGTCTCAAGTCTGTGCTTTGTTCACAAGCAGAAATTGCTCATATATTCCAAAATATTCCGAAAGCACTAAACCAAACAGAAACTTTGTTTGATGTGCTATGAAAACTTTGCACCATGTCAGACTTGCTAGCTAGGTGTCATATCAACACTTCAACGGGGAACGGCAAGTTCAATGGCGCAGATGTCTACCTGTGCTGCAGTGAGACGTGGGTGGAGAAGTTACTTTCTCCAGACAGAGCAGTGCAAATCTGCCTAAATACAGATCAGAGATCACAGCCTTTTGGGAAACAAGTGGCTTACTCATGAAGGGGACAATCTGGCCTTCATCACTAGCATGTGTGTATTAGTGAGCTGTTGTTGCAGCTCACAGCAGAAGTACTGATTTAGGGTAACTTTCCGAATGTTTTACTACCAAGTATTCACTCCCAATACAACTGGAGATAAAGAGTAATATAATTAAACTCGGAAGCTGTGTCCCAACAGCCTCTCAATGAGAACATCTATTCAAGTTCAAAAGAGATGCCATTCAACGATCTTTGTCAGAGAGCCGCTGCGGTCATGAACCACAGGAGCAGATTACAGGTAAGGGGTTGGGAAGAAAGGCAAGTAAGGAAATGCTGCTTTAAGGATGCAGACACACATCTGTCAAGATAAATGCAGAGGAAGGAGGGAAGTATCGGTGTAAGGAGGTGGGGAAGATCAAATATACACGACCGTATCTCCATAAACCACTGTAGTTCTGTTGACTTAAAAAGAGCTTCACAGATTGCCTCGCTGAAAAGATTTGCAATTAAGAACTGTCATTCCACTGAAAAACCTAGCCGTACCTGTAAAAGTAATTTTTGTTTCCGCTTCAACTCCTCCTAACACGATCTCAAAATTATCTTAAATAATTATGTTTGTTTTAAAATAATTACACACAAGCCACCACACATTTCACCATTACAGTCTTAAAAGGCTTCACTCTAATGTGACATAAACTTCATATTAGCTTATAGATATATTCTGTTATCACCCAGCATCACTGTTCCTCTTCTCTGTTCCTGTAAATGAACTGTTACAGAGCTAGCAGTTTTTGCTTTAAAGGATAGCCGTATTAAGTTAACCACAGCAGTATTATATCTTGAGTGCCAAGTAAGTATCATTATGTATTTCTCCTAACAGTAAGCCATAGCAGAGGTAAGGCGTACAAATTCTGTACCTGGGCTGCCAGAATTTCATAGTTTTATTAAGAGACTGAGCTAATATCTCCCACTTGCTGGTTCTTCTCTGACCTCTGTTCAGGTTTCACTGCAATAATAGAAAGTTTGGGGCAATCTGGAAGGAGGAAAGCCTTTTCCAGCAGAACACACCTGCAGGGGCATGGAGTACTTTTGTGAAGATCAAACAAAACCTTGCAAGAACGCTGCTTAAAATCTCAAATGTCAAACTGTCCATTTTAATAAAATACTTCTCGTTGGGTTCCCTCAAAACCTCTTGCTGCAGCTTCTCAGGCTCCAGCGAACAGAGTCCCACACTGAATCCCACACTGAATGAGGCTGAATGCCTCCGAGTGGCTCCTTTTACAATCTGAACAGTCTCATGCTTTTGTGCTTTAGCAAGGCATGGGAAGATGACAATTCAGCCACCCCACGGTCAGATACAAGCTAATGAAAACCACAGAAAAACAATATAGATGCTTGAATATCTGGGAATTCTTTGAGTGGGAAAAGACCACTTTTTGTCTTCCTGCATGCACTGCAGAAGACCAAAAACACCTGGCAACTGTTATGCACGTGGAAAAAATAAGTGCAAATTATTTCCCGAAGGTGACTGGAGAGTTATTATAATAATTATTATTATATAATTATATCATCTTAACATTACAATTCTATTACCTAGTGACCCAGTGCAGCAGGTAATAGAGAGCCCTGGATCTTTCTCCAGGTCTAACCACACTTCTCCGAGCAATGCCAACACAGACACGTTTTGGGTGCGGAGAGCGAAAGATTGCTTAGGGCTCCTGTCTTCTGGTCCCATTCACTGAGCGCATGTGGGTTTAGAAAGGCAGGGCATGTGCCCTGAGACTGCTCTGCGATGTGGAAGAAGGCACGGGAGGTGATGATGATCAGTAGATTTGTTTCAAAAGCGAACACCCAAGCAAAGATGAAACACTAATACAGAGGTACCTTGGATCACTGGTTTGGGATTTTATAACCTCAGCAGCAAGAGTCCTTTTCTATGCTAATTATAGCACGGAGAGCATTTTAACATTGTGCATCTTTGGCTAGAATAATCCCCACGGCAGAAAAAATTCTCTTGATTTGCACCATCAAACAAGTTTTAATTTGGTTGCTATATAGCTCCATACCATAAATGCTATAATATTGCCATCTATTAGAGATGCCTGCTGAGATGCTTCTCCAACATCTAGCTTAAATATGGCAAAGAGAATTCAGTTTTCTAAATACCAGAAATAAGTACGTATAGTGGGGGGTTAACAAAAGACTATCATCACTTCCTAGTCCGATTCATCTTGTGATAGCAGAGACACTCTGTTTACTCCTCTGCCTTCCTTTTGTGCTTGCGGTTATCTTTGACTAGGAGTGATTCTCTAAAGATGAATTTCTATAGCTGACAGATAAGCCCTTCTGATGTTCTTCATATCCAAAGATTAACAGCAAAGCATTATGAGGCAAAATGGAGTTCAAAATTCAAAGCAGTCAACAATTTAGCAGTTTTTTGAAAACTCTAAACTACCTGGCAATCTGAGATTATAGATTCCAAGAAATGTTTCATTTCACAGTGCTTCCAACATGTTAAGTGACTACCACTTAATTGCTGACAATTTATGAGAAGGTTTGCTGTCATTTCACAGAATCACAGCATGGTCGGGGTTGGAAGGGACCTCTGTGGGTCATCTGGTCCAACCCTCCTGCCGAAGCAGGGTCACCCAGAGCAGGCTGCACAGGACCTTGTCCAGGCAGGTCTTGAATATCTCCACAGAAGGAGACTCCACAACCTCCCTGGGCAGCCTGTGCCAGTGCTCTGTCATTTATCAGCTACCAATAGCTGAGTTCATGGGCCAAATTCTGCACACGCTTTTCATGGCATCACATACTCTTAAACTCAGTGGTACAGGCTACTCCATCAGTTTTGTATTCTTATGCATTTGCCAGTCGTCTCCCAGCTGCTAACTAACCTCACAGGACTGAAGCTGACTGGAGTAGGGTTGAGACGGTGGCACTAAAAGCAGACGAGGATGAGATGACTTTATTTTAGAATAGTTATTGGGGTGGGCAACTAAATGGAATTTATGGGACTTCAGCTAGACAAGAAGAGTGAAAATCTGTGGCATTTCTACCGTCCGTTCTGGGCAGTAAACTCTAATTTCACATTTATGGAAGGAGCCAAAATGCTAGTTGAGTGTCTTTTGCAACATTACTACTGTACACTTTGCGTTGTCCTAAGGGAAATTATGAGACTTGCTCTGCGTAGTTAAACATACTGCTCCTTTCTGTTGTGATCTGACATGGTCTGTGGTAAAAATGTGCTAACTTGAGTAAGAGTTGCATGTCAAAGGCCCCACAAGTTTGCAGAGAAAGTAACGCAGCTCTGATGCTGAATGTGACCACTTCATATGCATGCACTTGAAAAATTAGCTTCTTTTCCAATAGCTAATTGTTTCTTTTAATGCAGCCAGTAATGGAAAACAATTTCTCTGCTGCAACTCAGAAAGCTAGCAAGATCTCAAATAAAATAGCAAAAGACATCTCTCAAACAGTATTTAAAATCGGAAACTGATCAAAATGATTAAAAAAAAAAGTCAGTATCTCTCTGCATCATCAAGGAAGGCAAACTGCATCTGTGATGAGCACAAAGTAACACTGAGGGGTCCCTCACTGGGACCCAGCTGAGCTCAGCCTTTTGTATGAACATTGCAATTGCAAACACATTTGGAAGTCTGATTTCATTCTGTTTCTTCCACCATATGAGATCAGTCATGCAAGGTATACTGAAGGCTGACAGGCAGAAAGACGGCTTTCTCTCTCTCTCCTGCTCCCCTCAGAGCATTTTAATTTACTGGAGAGTCTGTCATAACCTTTTCCACACAGCTACACACACCAGTATGACTGTATACATCCAGGGTTGCATGGCAGGTGGCCGAATACAGTCTCTTTGGTGTTGCGTTGTTCTCTTCAGTCTTGAATGGCTGCTCTACCTGTCCATCACCCTCTGAAGGCCTTTCTTCTCAAAGAAAGGTTGGGTTAGATCTAAGACTTCAGCTGGAATCCCTACTGTGCTGCTTTCCCCAGACTTAACGCAACTGAACCAATCTTCCCAGTTCAGATCATATTTGTTGACTGGAACTTCTTCTTCCATGCAGACAGCAGGCATGCCAGCAGTAGATACCACAACAGACCTCTTGCCTTGCCCAGAAATCTTCTTGTACTTCTACTTTTATACTTGGAACATAAATCATGATTTTCATGAGACTCCAGCCACAGCAGCACCAACGACTTGGCACTGCAGTCCTCAGAGTAGTGAAGACAGTGGAGAGAGTACTTTAAGCAACTTGTAAATTGCCCTGAAATGTCTTGGTACTAACTAATATAACTAACTAACTAACTAATTAATACTAAGGTATTTGTGGGATCTAGAAGACCTGGCCTGAAATGACTGTGCATGAATATCCAGCATCTGTTCTTTTTAAAGTCTTGGCCTCATGAACAAATTGGAACTGCCAGCAGAAGGTTCATATACAAATATAAATCAGTAAGAGTTCCTGAGAGTGGAAAAAATTGCAAATTATTTTTACTTTATTAAGCTTCCACAAGTTCTGAGCTTCAGGATGTGTATGCAGACTTCACCAAAACATGGTTTTTAAAAGATTAGCAGCTACAAATAGATGGAAGGAGTAAGATGCAGAAAATCACTGTGGTACACATTTCCTACGCATCTCTTTGAAAGGCTTCAGGATTTTTTGAAGATTAGTCAGACTAAAATTTTCTTTTAATAACAGGCAGTTCCTTCAGGTGTCCACGGCAGAAGCTATTTAGAGCCTTCTGATGTACTGCAGGTTTTGTAGCTATAGATAATCCTTACCTGTGGTGAGCAATGTGATCCACAGCAACTAACCGTACGGACGCTTAGCACACAACAGCAGAACAAGCAGCAAGACCCTTACAACTGCTGGGGCTCATTTGCCACAATAGCAGCTTATAGGGTGTGACTGCCAACCTAAAAATATCCCCTTCCTCCACACGGCCCCCGTGCAGGGTGCAATTCATCTGCTTTCTGATGGATCTCCTTTTATACTTCAAAGGTGGTAATTTCAAATCCAATACCATGCATACAAGGTATCATTCCACATTCTGCAAATATAAATCAAGAACAATTCTCATCCTGCTCTAATATTCATATATTACTTCCAGCTTTCGCTGTACACAACACACTATGTGTGTCTGTCTGTATGTGCAATCAGTTCTTTAGCTCGTCTTTATTTACTAGAGGCTGGAATGCTTACTGATAGGAAATATGTTCAAGCACGCACCAGATGACTTAATTAATATTTAACAGGCAGACTACAGAATTTCAGATTAACTCATCTGTAACTAAAATCCTAGGTTTAAATGCGATGTTCAGATCCATATGCTTTGCAATTAACTTTTTGGGAAAAACAACACACAAAAATTACCACCAAAGAAGCAAAAATAATTTAATAGCCAAAAAAAAAAAAAAAATTCGATATCCAGATATTTCCATAAGCCATTTTATTTTCTCTCTGAATATGATTTGTAATCAACCTTACACAGTAGTGAACACATTAAAAGTCATGTAACTTTTAGATTTCAATATTACTGTGTCACTAACTTCATGTTGATGAACACCTTATACAAATGACTACAGGATGTCTCAGCTGCCCATGTGGGCACATGTGAGTAAAGCTAGAGAAGAATTTGATTTAACAAGTAGACTGTATAAACAATTTCCCTCATGGAATTTGTTTTCAATACTTAGCATGGTTCTACATGTTCCGAGAGTTTACAGGGGAATATATTTCTGGGGGAAAAAAAAAAAAAAAAAAAAACAAACAAAAAAAAAAAAAAAACAAAACGAACAAAGTAAAAAGAAAAAGAAAAAAGGGAAAACGGAAAAGAAAAAAAAGAAAAATGAAGAAGAAAAAAGAAAGAAGAAAAAAAAAATTCAAATCAGCAGAGTACAGGAGATTCCTACACTTAGAAGCTCAACTGCCTGCACTCTGTGCTATGACCTTGCCAAGAAGGGCAAGACATGGGAGAGAAAAGTCTTCCCATTCCACTGTCTATAGTTCTTTGAGATGTAAAAACATGTCAGCTCATCCCCACAGTGACCTCCAAAGAAAGAAATGTCAGCTAAGGGGAGGCTGTCAGCATAAAACTGAGCAAGGCAGTCAGCTGTTTTTCAGGATTTTTGACTATAACTCCTTTACTGTCTGAGAGACTTTGGAGTCAATGACAGTAAAGCATTAGCAATATTTTATGCGGGCTTCAACATACAGGGAACTGTACTGAAACATAATTATTATTTTATTTTCATGAATGTGTGAGCTCAGTTGATAACAAATGTAACATTTACTTTCCATAGTGAATTCCTGTTCCCAGATGGAAGGAAAACAGAGTTCATAAATTCTTACTGTTTTTTATGGAGGTATATGGGGTGCTAAACAGGGAATACTGGAAAGCTGAGCTATTCTGCTGGTATTCTGAGATGGAAGACAGTACTCAGCAGAACTCAGAAGTCACAGAATCACAGAATATTAGGGTTTGGAAGGGACCTCTGTGGGTCACCCAGTCCAACCGCCTGCCGAAGCAGGGTCACCCACAGCAGGCTGCACAGGACCTTGTCCAGGTGGGTCTCAAATATCTCCAGAGAAGGAGACTCCACAACCTCCCTGGGCAGCCTGTGCCAGTGCTCCGTCACCCTCAGAATGAAGAAGTTCTTCCTCATGTTCAGATGGAACTTCCTCTGCTTCAGTTTGTGCCCGTTGCCCCTTGTCCTGTCACTGGGCACCACTGAAAAGAGTCTAGCCCCATCCTCCTGACACCCACCCTTCAGATATTTATAAGCATTTCTAAGGTCCCCTCTCAGCCTTCTCTTCTCCAGGCTGAACAAGCCCAGCTCCCTCAGTCTCTCCTCGTAGGAGAGATGCTCCAGTCCCCTTTTCATCCTCGTAGCCCTCTGCTGGGCTCTCTCCAGTAGCTCCACATCTTTCTTGAACTAATATGCATGAACACAAAGAGAAGTGTCCTGTTTTTTCCTAGCTGGGTTGGTTTTAATATCTGCACTCCTACAAAGCTCCAGCACAAGATTGGTAACACAGTTGATGGCATTGCCCACCTGCCGAGTTTCAGCATCTGTGCAGGGACAGGAATGACTCTCACACATTGATGCAATGCACAGTCGATTCACTTTATTGCTCCGCTTGCGTGGTTATATACATTTTTCATATCTGTACACGTGATCACGCTTATTCGGATAGGCTACAGACACAAATCCTGCGCTGTTCACATGCCCCACATTCCCTTATGATTGGTAACTATGCACTAACGCCAATAGCAACAGACCGCCTCCATGTCCTTGAACACATCTTGTTTTTGCTAACCCACATCATGTACACTATCAGAACTTTCTCAATTGTTATGAATAACTGCCCTTTCCAGCGGCCTGTTCAGTTATGCTACGCTTAAGGGGCCTAGTCATGCTAACTCTCAAGCTACATCGACCCCAACACCAACCAACCAAAAAGCCCATTCTGACCTCTTTCTGCAAGGCAGCTCTTCCTGAAATCAGTACGAAAGGAGCACAATATTTCCCTGTCTCCAAAAGATGTTCTGCTGATAATGACTTGGAAGTGTCTCTACACGTTGCTGAAAAGGCCACAGCCTGCACAACTGCCTGCCCCACCTCCTTCCTCATAGCTTTCCCCAGGATGCTCCTGCCCTGCCACCAGCTCTGCTGTTTGACTGCACGGCCAGTGGTCCTCCCGGCAGAGAGATACTCGTCCGTCCCAGCACCAGAGCGCGGCTTAGCCACAGCTGAGGAGGGGAGAGGGATCAGCAGAGAACATGGAGGTTAAACCTGTTAACTCAGTGTTCTTCAGAAAGCCCTAAATACAAAGAAAAAAAATCTTAACCGAGGCATAAATACTTCATTTTTTTAGCTTGCTTGTTTTCTTTCGAACTAGAAAAGTTGCCTAAGTCATACTAGAAGGAACAAACAGTCCAAAAGGTAAGAAGGTGAAAACGGGATGTTCCTTAGATAAAAGACAAATTGGTTTTTGAAGAAACGCTTTGAGTTGTACCTCCTGCAAGACAAAGGTCATGAAGCAGGGGCCTAAGCACAGCAATATTTGTCATACAGGAATAAGCAATGCCCCACGTCTCTTAATGTGGTTAAAACAGCACCGGGCAACTAATGCTTCAATGCCATCAGGCTACCGTACACAGCACGTCACAGTTACAGTGCAGATCTCTGGGGGCTGGTCAACAGTTCTGTCGGTTAGATTAAAAAAGTCAGAATCGATTTGAGACCTTTGAGCAGAGCTTTGTCTGGAATGTGGTGCATGGCCACACTCTTCTTCTTTGGCCATCAGTATAATGTCTGAATAGTTTTCTGGCTTGGCTCTTCTTGTCCTCAGCTCATATTTGTTCAGGGAGAGGGAGCAGAGCCAGATCAAGGGTTTGGGATGGAGCCAGACAGAACTTGATTAAGTCGCCTCTAATGATTGCAATTATCATAATAAAGACTAATAAATTAATTAGCATTTGAGAAGATGAAGAGTTGAGACATTCTTTTCATCCTACAAAACCAAATGCATGTTTGGCTTTAGCCTCCATCACTTGAGTATAAGCCTATGCTGTAGCCAACCACTTTTGGTTTTAAAAAGTGCAATAGTACTGACACGATGCTTTCTGGAGGTATATATTTGTGTGCCAGCGATTTAACAGCACAACAATGCAAGGTCAGGCGTTCATCTTTATGTAAGAAACCTCTAAGAGTCATGGTGAAGAGCCCACCACCGTATTTCACTTAGGAAGGGAAAAACATCAATTCTGACCATGTACTTGGTTTTAAACAAATTTATTTTCAACCATAGAGTAAAATCAAAAGACCATAGCAGTTCAAACTTTTTTCCCTAAGTTTCTCCCTAACGCCTTGCCTTGTTAAAGCAGAGAGCTCACAGCTGATGACTCCTGGTCAACAGAGGCAGAGAGGACTTCTTGGACTCCATCTGAATCCCACCAGGAAAACAGAAATAATCCTCTAGGGCATGGAAATTAAAGTTTGTGAACGATACAGGTATGGACAGACTGATTTGAAGTAAGAATCTGAAGTTGTCCTTTTGTTACAACAAAACCAAACCAAACCAAACCAAACCAAACCAAACCAAACCAAAACAAACCAAAACAAACCAAAACAAACAAAACACCTTACAGGGAAAGGTAACTTCTGACCCCACACCAGCGTTCCCTGCAATGTACTCTTTTACCCCATTACAACCTTCTTTGATTTAGATTTAAAACCCCCAACTGTCTCAAGGCCTAGAGAATTTGTGTGCAAGGTTCTGACTTAGAGGCATTTCTCACACGATATTTTCTTCAATACCTAGCGTTCAGAGGATTCTGCATGGTCATACTCATCATTCATAATAAATAACCACATAAGCCTGTGGCAATAGGATGTGCTCTACTTTAAAATGTTTCGACTCCTTACCAGTTACAGCCTACAAACCTGTGTAATCTGCACAGGTTCAATCAAGTGAACGGCTAAGGAAATAAGGAATATTTTTTACCAACAGATATACATGAAAAACAGCAATAAAAGGCTTCATGGCACTTTCCCCTTTACACATTGTAGAAGTGTTGAGGAAAGTAATGGCAGTACTCTGAACAGCTGAAAGAACAGGCAAGGAAATTCAGTGCTTGCATGAAGCTTGGAAGTCCTTAGTCTCATCCCTTCTTCTCACATACATTCAACATCTCAGCAGCTGCAAAGACTGGGACTTCTGCCTCTGCACCTCAGCTCCTCCTCTTACAAAGAGGTGTAAAAAGGATATTTCTTGCCTACAGACACATCTGTGATAAAACTATTCAAAGATTTGAATAGTTAGATATCTTAACTGAATCTTAGATGTCTTAACTGCTAAGGATTGTAGTAGATCAGCAGGTATTTTGGTCAACTTCAAATTTTCAAGACACTTTCTAAGGTCTTACATTTAAAAAATCTTATTAAGACTCCCACAGTATCTAGGTAAATATTTAGGGCATAGCTTGACTTCACTGAGCACCTGCAGCCGGCATCCTTCCCAACAGACACTGAGCAGGCATCATGAGCATGAAAACACAGGCTTCAGACCATTTGTCCTTTAGCTCCTCATTTTGCAAAAGTTTTGCAGATCTTTAATTGTACACACTTTGGTAGCCTTGATGGGATTTGTGCTGAAGTCTGTGGTTAATGCACTTAGGATTATGCACTCTTTCTAGAAATAGTTGTAGAAGTACTTATAGCAGAAGATATACTTACACTTACTCACTGTAAATGAGCCTTCTTAGATCATTTAAAATACATGTTTACCTCCTAATTAATTTTAAATGATGTCTGGTGTATTGGAATACTGTTCTTAACACAGGGCACATATTGAGCATGTACGTCTGCATTTGTGAGTAACACAGAAAAAGAATGAAAACAATCAGCAGATATTTTGGCAAAGTGTAAGTGAAAGAAAAGTGTTTCGTTCAATAGCATGTCAGACTGGTACAGAGTGAGATCATCAGAAGGACAGAGATAATGATACCTGATACCCCACACATAAGGTGATTTGCTGTGGAATTAGGCAGACCCTTCTGGTACATTCCTAGAAATGCTAAGCCCTTAAGCTGGCACACCCCGCAGGAAAGCAGCAAACTGCTGAGGACCCAGAATCCTCTTTTTAATATTGCCTCTCTCATATTTTTCAAAACCCTGCAGCTACTGTGAGGTACAAGCATTCTTAGCAAAGCTATTTCTATGGTATCTTGGTGATTGTAAATGCTAAAAAGAAGCTTACCCAACTGCGCTTCTCTTACAAGCTAGTTTCATTTAGAGAATCTCACACATCAGTGTAAATAAATATTCACACGGTGAAAGCAGGCATTCTTACCGTTTCTGCAATTTACAATGTGCTGTACACTCAGAGTTTTTTAGAAGTCAAACTTCGTAACTAATAGCAATACTTATAAAGGTCGATGTTTCCTCTTTTTTCTGACCGTGGTGTCATTTAAGATGAAAGTAGCATTTCTCTCCACTTTAGAGGTAGGAAAACCGCAGGTGCGTGCAGCGAAAAGCACTGTGAAACATGTCACAAGTGGCGGCCCTTGCTGTACAACTTTGCTCTGGTTTCCTCATTCCTAACGCCCTTCATCCCATGCTGAGGACATCTCACTCTGCTGAGGAGCGCAGAGGCGGACGTGGCTCCCAAGGCATGCTGCAAGCCCAGTGCCGACCAGCAACCACTGCACACTGGTTTTACTACCAGGCTGTCCCACAGGCTGCCTCCCACCTCCTCCCCTCCACAGCCATTTCACCTAGTGCTGCGAAGCCTTGATTCTCCTTGTTCAATAATTTCTGGTCTAGAAGAAAGCAATTCATAACTGAACATCTCTGTGCGCTTTTTAATTATGAAGATGTATACTGTAAACAAGAGGAAATTATTCTTGGCAACAGCTCCATAAATATGTGCTATACATTATTGCGATGGGACTCCTAACTGACTAATTGCCAGAAATGAACTATATGACTTCAAGAGCCAATATTAGTTTCATGTCATCTGGAGATAGATGCCAGCTTTGTCGATACTAATTATAAGGTGCAGAAAATTAGAAACTGAGAATATTTGATTATCATTACTGATTGCTGTTGATGACTATTTGATTATTTATCACTAAAACGTCAAAGGCTAACCACTCCATTTTCCACAAAAAAAGCCATTTTCACTGACTTGACATGATTCCTCACCTGTATTTAATAAGGGAACAGAAAATTAATACAAAAGCCATGAATATCTATATCCAGCAAAACTGGAATGTTAATCTAACAGTTTGTTCTGTGTGATGTGCCTTTAGAGAGCCAGCTCCTTCAGAGAACTCTAGCTGAGCAGAAAGGCACCTTACTGACTAGCAGAAAGAAAAACGAGTCAGTGAGGTCTGTTTTGCGGCAGATTTCACCTACGCTGCAGAAATTGCAGAATATCAGCACTTTAAAATGACAAACATGTGCCGCACCTGGCTCCTGAGCAAACAGAGCACAACATGGGACTCTCCTTTGATGACTTATTTTTGACGGAATCATTGAGCCAAGGCAGCAAGCTTGAATTACGAAAGCAGCCGCCTGAATAGGCCTCCTTCTTCCTGCTCCAATCGCATTTTCTCAGTGCAGGCTGCCTATTTTATCAAGAGCTCTGTCAGCATTTTAACATCCCCCCCCCCGAGTAATTCTGATTGTCGAACGTAAACAAGCTACCTGCTTTCAAAGATCAAAACAGGATTTATTTACTTATTTCTCTAAACAGATAAAGATGGGGCCTTGCTTACAAATACCAAAACACCACCCATCTCCTTCAATCTCTGTTTTTGAGATATACAGATCATGCTCTAAGTGAAAACTTCTACTGCACAAATAGGTGACAGCAAAGGAACTTCAAAGATGCGTGTTCTTGCCTGCGTAAGCTCAGACTAGTAGTGGTGCAAGGCAGAATTTGAAGTTTCGTGCACGTGTTGCCCAAACAGTTCACTGCAGTACAAGGGATCTCCAGGCAGGGCACGGCTGGATCTTATCACAGAAGATGGCGACATTGAAGACCCCTTTTCAGCCAATGCTGCAAGTATCACACGGAAGGCACTGACGCTCATGACACCCCGTGGAGGCATGCCACCTTTGTTGCTGGTGGTGGGCGCTGAGTACCTATCTCTGTGCTCAGAGCAGGCTGGGAAACACGGGGTGCAGCACGGTAAGCACACCAACCTCTTCTAGAATAAAGCTATCTGGGTGACAGGAGTGCTTACACATAGTTCTGGTTTGGGGAAATTATACCTAGCTCCTCTTTCCTTCCCGCTCCACGTTTCATGCTGCCGTAGCAGTAAATACAGACTCTAACAGAAGTGGAGTAAGCACAGTATGACAGACTCGTTAGTGTAAGTACCCTTGTCACTTTAACCTTGTTCTCTCAGAGCCTGTCAAGCCTTATTTCCCTTCTGCCTCCTTTTTATGCTTTCTCGCATCTGCCCTCAGCTCTAGCTTTCCTGAGCAGGCAACAGGGGTGGATTTCAGTGCACATTCCGTAAGCCAAAACTGGCTTCTGAATCCTCTGGAACTCTGCACGTTATCTACAGATCCGTGCTTGACTGGCATTTGTCTGCAGAAGAGCTGAACCTTTATTGTCACTTTTCATGATCTTAGGATGTGCAGCACAAAGCAAATACACATATTTTCTAACTCTCAGGCAATTTCAGCACATTTTGCAGTGTGGATATGAGGAACTTCCCACAGCTGGAACAGCTCGCAGTCTCCAAGCTGCTCTCACAGCTGCCAGTGGGAGCTTTGCCATTGACTTCAACAGGGACAAGTTCAGGTCCCATATTTGCAATGCAAGCATCCATAAGAAATAATTTAGTATCTTTTTAAGAGCTTCCCTCTTACCTTTAGTACAAATGAAATTACTTACATTGACTATATTCCAGTACACACTTTTAATTACCTTCCAGCTGCTAACATTTTCTCACTGTGTTTGTTTTAAGGTTTTTCTAAGAACACAAGTCTCAGAGCATTCCTTTCAAAAACATGCTTCTTAAGTAGCTAGATTTTGGTTTCAAGGCAAATATTCTGTCATTTATTCAGTTTTTCCACTTACATTGTTCAGAATAAAATTCAAGATTTGATAGCAACACATATTCCTATATACCTGTGTCAAACATATTCCTTTCTCCTATGCAGCACAATTGAAATTACACAGTAATGCCAGGCTAATCAGGCTCACAGGTTTCTCACAAGTGTTGGAAACACACAGACAACAATCCTACCACACTTACATCAGTGAGTATGATTTAAAATGGAGATTTTGGTATTTCTAGTATCCCACATGCTTTGGGTCATGTTCAAGCAATGTAGAAGCATCTTCCCTAAGATAAACAGAAATGCTGTGAAAGATTACTATAGTGTGATAGAAACTATATTTTATTATAGCAAACAGTTTCAGATAAGCTACTCTATGTAATGGTTATGGATCAATTTAGGTGAATAGACCAGTCAGTGCAGAAGAGGCTCTTGACAGAAAAATAAGCAGATGGTTCACTAGCACATAATCTATCTCTGTCTTCTCATCTCATGCTGGTGGGAAAAGGGGAGAGGGAGACATAGAAAAGAGAAATTGTTTTGAAGGAAACCAAGGGCATAGATGGGTGTTTCAGTTCAACACTACATGTAATCAGGTTCAGAGTTTGCACTTGACTCCAACCTTTCGCAATGGAGGTACCTACCCCTCATATTGTTAACTAACCAACTAGTGACCTGTAGCGTGTCAAGAGTAAAAGAGAATGAGATGGGGAATTCACCTCTTTTTCTGAAGTTACTTCCTATCTGTTGAAGGGTTGTTCTGAAGATAACGGCAAAGGCATCATAAGGCAGTTAGGCACGTGCCAGACAAGGAATCGGAGCCATTTGTTAAATATCACAAAACCAGTCAGAATCGCTGTCACGTCCAAGCACCAGAAAACAGGCACTAAGGTCAAAAATCTTCCCCTCTGAACTACTCCTACAGTTGCTATTTACATGTGTGTTACTGTCAAAGGCATAATAATAGGCTGACTATTGGTGTTACGAAGATGGAGAAAGCAAGGGAACAAGAATAGCATGTGTATCATGAATATACAATCTAGCCCAGTTTAAAGCTGAAAATTTTAAAGACCTCGTTGACATGCTTTGGTAAACTATTTGGCAGATGACCACAGCCTCTTTTTGTCACAGTTTCCTTGAAGCATTATTTTTTTTTTCCCCCTCAACACTTACATAGGAGAAAGAGATAAAAAATTCAGACATTCTCCCATGAACATGTAATGTTGCTAGGGATGAGAAACAAGTCCCAAATCTCAGTTTTAGTTGGAAATTGTTCTAGTAGATGTTGTTAACTATTTCTGGAAGTAGTGACACAGAAAGGGAAGCTTTGGATCAAATGGTTTTTAGCTGGGCAAGCTCAAATATTTGGTGGCATCCAAATATTTTTTTTAGAAACCAATGGAATCATGCTTACCAATTTTTTGTCCTTTTACAAATCCTGAAATATTTCTATCCATGAGAGATGGAATGCCCAAGAGGACTTACAGTAGACCACTACTGTTTGGGTCATGTATTAAAAATTATTTAAAGGCTCACTTGAAGTAGATTGAAACAGCAGCAGCCGGAGTTTTTAAATCAGCCCTCCAGCCTGATTTACAAAATCTCTTTTAAATGGATGAACAAAAAGATAATAACTAACTTTCCCTTTAAATATCAATATTCAAAATTTAAACCTTAACACTCCTGTTCAGGCAATGCCCCGGAAGCATTTAGATCTATTTCCTGAGGCACAAATTTCATAATGTCCCAAGGCAGACACATTGCTGTCCAGGTGCAAGAAAGTCATCCTCCAAATGCATGAAGAAGCCCTGCTCCTAAAGTTCAGGCAGAACTCACCAATGACTTGAGAAAGAGCAATAGACATCTTCAGGGCATGAGCTGGAGTGCACACTCGCACAAGCTAAGCAGCTTTCCTGATCTCCTGACCTGCAGGGTCCTGTTTTTGCACAGCCAAGAACCACAAAATGCCCCACTGCAAGTCTCAGGGAATGGAGCTCTGGGATGATCTCACTAGAGGAATCAGTACTCCATTGCTGATGAAAATTGGAGGAGTAATTTGGGTTCTGCAGCCTTACCAGCCTGTTCTGGGCTGGGTTTTTAGTTTTACTGGATCCCGAATACTGTGACCTAAGTCTGCCATGCCAGCTGTTTTCTGGCTGTGGCTATACAAGTTTAGCTGTCCTTTGAGTAGTTATTGCTCCTGGGTGAAGAATTGTAAAAGCTTGCCCTACTTCCCCACTGTTGGTGCTCCATTGCCGTCAGTCTCTCCCACACTCACACAGAGCTAGGAAAAGCTGCTCGTGTCACCACTTACAGCTCAGGCATCACAGCACTCACTGACAACATACCTCTCAAGATATGGATCAAAATTCCTTTTGGGCCAGGGGTCTTAGCCCGAAGACGGGGTGCCAGAAATCATCAGGCTATCTCAGATACAGCTCAAACCCAATGAAACCATCCTTCTTTTCAGAAACAACTGAAGATTCAGGAAAACACAAATTTGATTCACCCACATCAAGACTTAGCCACCAAGTAAAAGTTATGTTCTTCCTCTCTCTGGTCTGCTGGATACCTAACTATCTACACAGAACCAAGGACCTTCAGCAGGAGAGCCTGGTGCGCACTGGTCTATCAGCATGTGAGGACTACACTCTTACTGCAAATCCAAATTCAAATTCTTTCTCTGAACACAGCAAGTCGGTTTCTTTAAGTGCAGGATTAATGGGTGCTAGCTTGATGTTATGTTTTGTGTAGGAAAATCTTAGATCTGTACCTCAAGGAGAAACATCCTGGCTGTCAATACTGAGGGAAAGGAGGCATCTCACTCCAGGTCACACTTGGCTACTCAAGTCCCACTTCTACCTTATCATCTTTTCCTGGTTACTTCAGGCAAGTCCCTCACAGAAAGCATACAGATGCCTAGCTTGGGGCTGGAGGTTCCATGCAGTAGGGAGGTGGGTATAGCTTTGGTAACTGCTGAAGGAAACTGGAGCTGTGAGTAGGTTTTCAGGAATAATGTAGCTTAATCATCAGAGTGCAAGTTCTAGGAAATTCTCTCTATGTAACAGTGAAACTCAAGGACTGTGGCTCCTCACTACAGAAGAGCAGAGCAGTTTTTACTGTGAAAAGAATGCATTTAGTTTCACATCATTATCTACATGAGCATGAGGTGATGTCAACCGAGCATGTAGAGGATGCTGAGCAGTAACCAAAACAAGATTAATAACTCCTGTTTGGCCTAATGAGTGGCTAAGACAGCAGATATTTGTGAAGAAACTATGTTTGGCCTGAGTATGCACATAGAAACAGCTTTTTAATTGATCGCACCAAGTGGAGATACAGCAAGTCTTGCTGAAGGGCCAGATGGCTTGGGTTCTTAATTGGTATATGCAGTTTGTTGTTCTTGCAGATTAGATAGCTCTCATCTTCACAGAACGAATGGCTTTTCCACAGGTTTCACGTTAAGTTACTGGGAACAGAGAATTCTTCACTGGGTAGTGAAAGTAAAATCGCTGTATAGGTTTCTCATTTTCTTTATCACTACCTTAATTCCAATAATTTAAACAGTTTGTCTAGCCTGAAAAAAACAGGTACATAGAGGCATCTGCCTCACTCTGGGTACTCCAGGAAGTCAGGGAGAAGCAATCTCTTAGGAGGTAGGACAGAAGAGAGATTGTATCCTTAACTTACTCCACCTCCACCTCTGGGTAGACTGAAAATTATCTCTGACAGAAGGTTTATAAAGAGTAAGAACAGGGAACTTAAGCTAAACATCCACTGAAACACCAGCCTGGTTCTGAAGCTGGGAACCTGGGAGAGCTGCAATTTCTGGATCACCTGACACTTTCGAATAGTAGAACTATCAAATGTTTTCTAATTTAGTTTTGTTACTTTTTTGGTGCTTTGTGCTTAGAATTTGTGTATAAGGTAAGAAACAGTAAGAAGAACAATTCTGCAGTCGGGCTGTATCAGAACTGATAAGTAGGATCACCCTTAAACCCATGAGAAAACCTGTATCTGCTGAGCACCCACGTCACAACCTCACCCTGGTAGCAATTTCTTGCCTATAGTTCCTAGCCTGTCAGATCTGTCAGCGCGTTTAGAGCTCAACTATAGCACTGGCACTAAAAAAATCTTGCCTGACAGCACAAAACCTACCATTTCTTGCTTCTTTCTTCCCTTTCTTTCCTGTTATTCCAAACAAGCCTTAAGAAGAGACTACACCAAGTACTAGAAGATGACTGACTCATGGAAGCAGGGAACTTGCACTAACATTTAGCATTTTGCCCAAGAAATAATAAGCCCAGGTAGAGTCCTCCAATGCCAACTGCAAATATGTAGTAGTAAAACTTCTTTCATAGTTAATGGACAGTACTAGTATAAGAACACAGACTCAGACATGTCAGAAAAACTGACAACACAAGCTCAATGCCGATGAAAATCAGCAGCAGCCTTCCATCCAATCCAGTATATATTAAATACGGGGATTTTTTTGTTGGTCTGGCTCATGTAGCTTGCACTTTTGCTCTTCTGGTGCCCCAACGGGATTCACTCTTTAGCTTCTCTCCAAGATCTTCTGGATGAAACCTCTGCTTTCCCATCCCATTTTTTCCCATCCCAGAAGCAATCTCCTGCAGCTTTGCAGGTATGAATAGTCCCTAGATACACTGAGGAGTATTGTAAATAAACAGTATAATGAGGACATTCCTTATACATGATGTTAGTGGTACCTTAGGACACGTCATCATATTAATCTCTAAAACCAGCACACAAAAGGAATCGCTCTGATGCTGAGTGCCTTTTTTTCTGATCTTAACAGACTTCCACTGTAAAAGAAACCAGCAGCTTAAGCTTCCACAATGTTCTTGTTTGATTTCAGCAACAGCAGCAATTTTGTTCTGAGTGGAGTAATGGCATATGAAGAAATGAGAGCAAACGTACAAGAAGTTATAGGTTAAGCAGAAGAAAGTAATTCCATTTTGCTTCGGTATCTGCTTTTTCTTCCATACTAATAGGCCAAATAAAAAGAGTACAGTGAGAAAATGAAAAGCGAAATAAGCATGTACTCTGATAAAAAAAAGAGTATTTATTGTTCCTGCTTAGTTCTTAAGGCTCCTATTGTTCCACAGAAAGAGAGTTTTTAGTTTAAACCATTCTGATACATGCTCCGAATTCTTCTAACAGAAACATTTGTTATTTGAGCTTGGATTTCCTTTTCAAACAGCTGAATGGCAGGACGCTTTTGGTTATCTTTACAGCCCTCTTCCACAGGAAGCTGTTTTGTTCTATTCACTTTAGCTAGACAGTATATATGCAGTTCTCCCCGGTAGTTCCTTTAACTGTGAGCCATCTAATTCCCAAACCACTTCTTCCTCTTTACTCACCAGGCCACAGCATTGTGCATGCAGATGGTGCCAGAGTACGGATAAGCCAAGACACAGGAGCACTCCAGATTCTCTGCAACCCACATTTTCCTTATCATACAACAACAACGGCAGCCTTTGCAGTATGTTCTCTGTTGCAATAAGATGAATATTTTTCTGATCCAATATTAGAAACTTTCTTTTGCATACAGGTGCACAAAACCTAGCAGACAGCTATTCCTGAACCTTGGAATAGATGCTCTGCTGTCATCTGAAAAGGGAATGCTGGCACAGAAAATGAGATCCAGCCTGATGAAATCTCATTGAGATCTGAACCTTGATATGAATCTCAATACAGATTGATGTTTCCTGGGGCGACTGTTCGGCTTTTGACGTACCTTGAAACTTGACTTTAAACTGCCAAACCAGTTTAATCTCAACATTTACCCTGGTCACACCCTATACATTTCATCATTTGGCTTTTACGCAGATACTTTATCAATGTATCATTTTACTGTCAAAACCTCTCACGCAGAGGCAGTATACCTGCACCAGGCATTCCTTATTGCAACTATGTCAGTCTTCTGTCACAAAACCATGATTATATTTTGCAGACTCAGTAATAAAGGAGATAACATAATTTAGCTAGTCCATGTTTTTCAAACAATCATTTTCAGATGTAACTGTAAAAGGAAAAATACTCCTCACAAAAAGGTTTTGAAATGTTTCACAAAAGTTTCTTTAAGACACCACAGAGGCCTAGAGAAAAGGGCCAGCAAGTAAAGGTGGAAAAAGTAATAGTCACATGAGGAAGAATTTCCAATACCTTAAATTCCCCTTTCCCCTACATATAGCAGAATCATTTTGTGGACATTAACTTGGCTGCCACATTTTGTTTCCTCTCCATTGCCGCTTTGTTCTACTCTTTTTTAGACCCTCAGAGCTGTGTAAGAATGTAGATCTTTGACTATAGTTATACTGCTTGGTTAATGGGCAGTCTTAAGAGAATATTTAAGCACGTTAAGCCCCACAGCCAGTGCCTATCTGTCATTATTAGGCTTACTAGATTAACTTGGATTTGGCTTCATGCATCCCTGTTGTGCTTACAGAGATATAAGCTCAGAATACTCATTGACAGATTATGTTATAACAGGAAAAGCCTTAATTGTGCCATGCTCAGCCCTTCCAGGGCTCAGTCTTGACTCAAAGCCTGCTCATATCTTACCTCCCTTGTGCTTCTGAGCATGTAAGACTTACCTTTATATACAAGTATATAGAAATTTGTATGTGTGTATATATATTTATGCATGCGTGTACATTTATATATGTAAATGTGCATACATGTGGATAACTAATGCAGATAATCGGTCAGACAGATATGTGAAGACAGCCTACTCAATAACTTGTTCTGTCTTTGACTGAACTCTGTACATAGTGTGAATGTCCCTCCTTGGAAAAGGCTGGCTTGGAAACTTCACAGCAAGAGGATCTCTCAACCTTTAGAAAAAAAGGTGGACAGAAACCCCTAGTTCCAACTTGCATATTTTAAGCTTTAGAAATGTTAACCACTTTAGTTCCTTATTTCCAGAAACATCGAAGCCTTAGACAACATAGTTATTATTCTCTTCTAAAACAGACACATTTTACCATAGGGACTTAGAGTCAGACTTTCAGCAACAATTTCACCCTTTATTCCTGGCTGTTGCAATATTTACTTGTCTAACAAATTGCACAGTTAAAGCTGAGGTACTCCATGCTTTCTTTGTCTCAGTCTTCACCAACAAATTCTCGCAGACCTTTCTGCCTAGAGATAAGGTTCAGGGAAGAGACAATCTACCAGGAGTGGAAAAGACCAAGTCAGTGATTACTTGAGAGATCTCAACCTATACAAGTCCATGGCACCTGATATATCTGGGGATGCTAAGAAAGCTGGCCGATGTCACTGTGACACTCTCTATCCTCTTTGAAAGGTCGTTTAATCAGTGAAGGCCCACAACGGCAGAATAAAAACAAATGTGGCACTCATCCTCAAAAAGGGCAAGAAGGATGACTCGGGGACCTGCTGGCTGCTTTGCCTCACTTTAGTGCCTCTAAAATCACAGCGCGAGTTCTCTTGACACATATTTCTGGACAGATGAAGGAACAAAACAGTAACTGGAAATAACCAGCATGCATTTACCAAGGATGAAGGAAGGAGAAACAACCTGATTGCCTTCTATGATGAAATGACTAGATTTGTGCATGAGGAGTAAGCAGTGGATGTCGATTACCTAGACATCAGCAAGGCTTTCCACATGGTCTCTCACAGCATCCGTGAGACCAAATTAGAACACTATGATTGAGATGGATGGGCTACTAGACAGGTAAAAAATGGTTCAAAATGCTGTTGGTGAACACTTTGTACTCCACTTGGATGCTGGCTACAAGCAGAGTACCACAGGGGCATACAGTAGTTCAATACCTTTATGAATTACTTGGAGGAGATGGAGTACCCTCTCATCAAGTTTGTAGAGTATTCCAAGCTGAGGTGAACTGTCAGTATTTTCAGAGGCAAGGCAGAAATTCAGGGAGGGCAAGACAGGCTGGAGAAATGGGCCAACAGGAACTGCAGCGAAGTCAACAAGGACAAATGACATTTCTGGCAACTCTGAGTGGACTAACCCTGCAGCAGTACAGGCTGGGGACAGGAAGGCTATGGAGCAACTCTGCTGCTGGTAGGAGATGAGAAACAACAGATATCAACTGAGACAAGAGAAGTTCAGTTTGATGAAACTTTTTCCTGGTGAGGACAGTCAAGCAGTGAGACAGGCTACATGGAGAGGTTATGAAGTCTCCAACCCAAGAGGTTTTCAATACTCAAGTGGATAATGCCCTGAGCAACCTGGTCTCAGGTCAGCGTTGGCCATGCTTTAAGCTGGAGGTTGGATTAGAGACCTCCCGTGATGCCTTTCAAGCTAATGGATACCATGATTCTGTTATGGCTGTGTAACCACCTCCACCCTCCTGCACATACACATTTCATCCTTCTGCTTAAAAACACAAAAACACGGAGAGATTGTACACTCTCTACAAACATCTATTGTCAGATATAATCCACTGACCTACATAGTGCCGGAATATAGGCTGTCACTGCTGAGCTGCTGTCCCCCTTTTTGAAAATTCCCTCTTTGTGCAAAAAGAAGGTTATAAATTTTACACCTGAATTCAGTTGTCATTTTCCCAAGGAAATATCAAAGAACACTGAAGTCTTTAGAACAGACAAAGAATTCATGTTCAAATCAAAACAAGTTTAATGTAATTTCCTATTCCTAACGGCAAGGGGGGAAAGGAATTTTTACCGAATACTCTATTTTGCTCCACACAGATTGTGTCACTCATCTGCTTCATAAATAGAGTGAGTAGGAAAAAAGGAGGCATTTTGCCAGCCAAAGATGACCCGCAAATACAGAACTATGATTAGCTTCATTTCAAGAAATTAACAGTAGTGAGGCAGGTAAGATACATTTATTAAACATCAATAACACATTTACTTAGCTATAGCCTCTTCCTACAGACCTGCACAACTCAAGGAGCCTACTCGCTTCCCCACCCACTCTACAGTGGCATCACCACTAATCTTGGTGGCATTTAAAGAGAATGTCTTCTCTCAGTGCACTATTGTATTTCAGTTAGTAATTTTTAAGTATGTGAGTGTAGGAAGCTTTGGTCTCAGAAATTCACATCTGAGCCATCCAAACCTCTCGAGTGTGGGAGACTGGGCCAAAAGATCCCTAAGGACTGCTGTTCTCACGAGATTGCTACGGTGAGCAGCAACACAAACAAACCAACAAGGACAAGTGAAAAACCAAAGGGCTGTTACAAATCGCGGGTCAGGAACAATGCGGATTCAGGCTCCATTTATCTGAAGTGCCCTCTTGGAAAGAGTGGGAGCATAACTGACTTCTAGTCCATCTCTCACTGGTAGACAAAGCCACCGAGAAAGTGATGCCAGGAAAGCTACAGCGAAACCGCACGCCTGCCAAAACTCGGAAGCCTTTGCTCTCAGGCTTTGAGCCAGGTCACAGAATCACAGAATCACAGAATAGTAGGGGTTGGAAGGGACCTCTGTGGGTCATCTAGTCCAACCCTCCTGCCGAAGCAGGGTCACCTACAGCAGGCTGCACAGGACCTTGTCCAGGTCGTAGCATTTCGGAAGCAGCAGCGGTACTGAAAGACTGTCTCCCTGTTGCAATGCGTTGGCTGGTTCCCAGTGCTGAAATTACTCAAACTCACTGCAGCCTCCAGCAAGTCAGTCCCTCGGGACTGCTGTCCCACTTACGTGACATTTATAAAGGCAACTTTTGTAGTTGTGCAATGAATTACTATTGCGAGGATCCAAAGAGCAGTAATGCTGAATTGTTTCTCTACTCAGGACTAGTGGAAAAAAAACTAAACAGGATTACAGCTGCACTCCTCTTAAGAGATGCATGGGGGTTTTTTGATTATGAGAAATCCTGCTCCACACTGGGTTAGGCTGCAAGTGAAAACGAATGACCTGCGAATGTGCAAGGAGACTATCCGTATCAGATCAACTGTGAAACTACCTGGCTGTCCTGGAGGTGTCCTGGCTGTGCAGGAGCAGAGCTCTGCAAACAGGTTCCAGAGGCTCATGTGGACAATCTCATCCTCCCGGGGCCCATAGGCAGCACCTGACCTCAGCAGTTATCAGCGGAAACTGAGACAAGACCTAGCATTAGCATTTCCTACCACAAGTTAGTTAAATGCCAATTAATGCCTTTGTAAAGGTTATTCTGGAAATCCTTTAAAACCCCGTTCCATGATACACATTTTTCAATTCTATTTGTGTCCTGGTTCTTTTGTAACTTGAGGATGTCCTACCATTGCCAGCCACAGTTTCTGCTGTGACCTACCCGGCAGTCAAGTAACTGCAGGCAAAATCCCAGTTAGAAAAGGCCCTTGGAGGAGCGCAACTTCAATCGTCATGCTAATCTGCAACCAGGACTTGAGCTTCTTGAAGGAAAAAGGAGTTACTTTATTTTTTGAGGTGAAAAGAGAAAATAAGGCTATGCTCATACCGCAAAATCTCTGGAGGTAATGTAGGCCCTATTTGTGTTACAAAACAAAGAACAGAACAACAACAAAATCCAAACAAAGTTAACCTAGATCAGACACAAACACCACACAAAAATTAAACTGGATTAAAGCAATTCAAACCTGATATTGGAAAAATACTTCCAAAATCCCTTTTTTTTTAAATCATGTCTGCTTTGCAAATTTAAGAGCATTTTCCATATGACAATGTCAGCTTGAGAGTCCTATGAAGATATTGATCCCTTTGATTTTAAGAATATGAAATTTCCAAATATTTTATTCTCTGAATATTGTCTTATTTTGAAGAGAAAAGAAGATTTTAAAATAGTTTTTAATTTTTCCATATCTCTGCTTTTCATACATAAATAAAAATTGTGGAAGTATGGGATGCTCAGTATTTTAAGTATACTTTGTCATGTCATTGCAAAACCTGTGCTTGCCCTCTAGCCTTCTTGCATCATTCCATGGCACTAGGATGTTTAACACCTTATCACAAGTGATAGTTCTACTACTGTGACAGAATTACCTAGACTGATGTGGTTTCAGTCCTTGGAAGGGAAAAATAAAAATTGTAGTTGAAATGTGGAGGACAGACACTGAAATATTTTAGGGACCTCTTCTCTGATCCAGATCTTCTGGGCAGTACTGCGTATCTGTTTGTATTCTAGTTCTACATTTCTTTACCGCCAGATGTGTTTTGTTTCCCTCTTCTCTTTTTTTTTTTTGCACCTCATTTCTACATTTTCTGCTAACCTGAGAGAATATTCCATACTGAATCTTCTCAAAATCAGTGCAAGTATTTAGGGTGCACCAAACTAGATGTCTGAATAAGGGCAGGTCTGTGTTAACAGCGTTTTCGCGGTACAGATTTGCCAGTGATAGAACTAGAAAAGAACTGGTTCATGCCCTGAGTTTGGCTCTAAACTTGGAAATATTTAGATATATCTAGCTCTCTCCTTCCCCTGACATACTCTGCTGGTGCAAGTGCAGTCTAAATTTCATTTCATATTAATTGGAAGTGAAATGCTTTATTGTAAACTGAAGAGAATATGATTTATTACTCCGCAATACGACATCTAGCATAACAAAAATTCTGTAAAAGTCCAAGTTTTTGAATACTTCCTTGATAAACGTTACTTCTAGTATAAGACATAGGCTATAACGGGGTAAAATGATAGAACGGGAAAAGTAAAAGCAGTGTCTTAAAATCCTAACAAGGGGGCCAAGTTTTCTTTGAATACAACTCTGCATTCACAGCCTGACTCTAAGGCCACAGAAGCTGATGAAAGCACTTGCACTTATTTCAAGGATCATGGTGTAGATCCTAATACAGTTCTCACTTTTCAGTCTGCGGTGTGATCTGGTTAATTCGAGATTTAATATCACCATGAAATTGCTGAGTATATGAAAGGTTGTTGTCACATACAAACATGAAATGTAACAGCATAAATTTGCCCTGAGCAGTAAGCAATAACGTGCTCTTCCTACATGTATCACTCCCTTTATTTCTATTACCAAATGAAGACAGTTAATGGGATTAGATGGTTCGTGGTCTCTCAACCCTAATTCCACTGTCCAAAAACTTTGTTTTATTAAAGGGGTAGTGTTCTCTCTCTGTTATTACTCTGTATTCCTACTGCAAGAACAGCTATGAAGTATCTAGCCCATTACTGATGAATGTTTCTGTTTGGCAGTGTGAGAAAGGTTCATCCAGAAATGGAATTCACCAGATGATGCTAAGCAGTGTTCCTGATTTTGATGAAGATAGTGCACTAAAGCAGCAGCAGAGACTCCTAGTAATAGCCTTTAAGGTTCATAATGAGTTGTTGGACATTTTTCTAAGCCAGGGGTTCTTGGCAGAGAAAGTCTTGTGATTTTACTGCTTGTTTTGCTCACTGCATTGGACAAAGGCAACTGCAAGTATGGAGGTATAAATAATGCTATAAATAATGTCAATGGATTGCCACCAGCATATTGCTGATTTGGTGGACCTATATTGCTCTAGTCAGATTTATTATTCTCCAGGAAGATCAGCAGCTGATGGAAACACTGAGTGTAATGTACCACAGTGAGGATGCACTTACTTGATTCCTGCTATTAATAAAGTCTCAAAAAAAGCAAGTGTCTCTCCCAAAGTGTGGTATAAACTGATGAAAACTATATTGTGCAATGATCAGGGACCAGGACTAGAAGGTCAAGACAGCTGGGTTTACTTCTGCACTTCATAGCCTATCCACAGTTCGACTCTGTGACAATTCACTCATTTCCCTGTGGATCAGTCTTCTCCATTACAATGTAAATGTCTCGGGCCAAAATCTAGCAAAAGGCTACCAAGTAAGTTAAAGGTCCTTGCAAACGACAGATGAGTGACCAAAATCCCACTTAACTGTTCTTACAAGTTCACATTGAAGTCTATCTGTCCTCCAGAAGGCTGGAAAGACATATGCAAGAGCCTCAAAAAACCCTCAAATGACTCTCTAAGACAGGTTCTTTGTATTGCCTTAAATTTGTTTTCATCCTAGTTATTTTCATTACTTTTTCATGAGATGGATACTCCAAACTGTCCTTGTGATCAGCTCAGTTACTTTACGTGTCCACTGCATTTATAAGTCAGTTCCTAAAAACAAGCATTCAATAGGGACAATTTTAGCAACAACAGGAAATTGAAAAAGATCAATGGATTTTAGTTCTTTTGTTCCCACCTTCACATTAAATACACTACAGAAAGGAAAGTAAGATATTGTTTATGCAGGTCGAATATGGTTTTGCAGTCAGAAATGAACAGCACTTTCTTCTCCATTGTGAGTTAAACACACACACACCCTTTGCATGGAATAAAAATAGCACATGGAACGAGTTTGAGGTTTTGAATATGCACAGAATCACCTATTCATGACAGCAATCATAATGTTTGCTAGTTTAAGGTGACAGAATGAATAAGGCTGTATTTTATTTGAGTAATATAGCTGACTAACATTAGCACTGTTCTACACATGTGGGATTTTGTAGTAGCACTTATCTGGCTTATATTAAAAAAAGACTAGACTAAAATACCTGAATGAGTAGATCTGATTTTGCATTCTGATATTACTTTGTTAAAATCCCTCTTGCCTTCTGGGAAGTACCACTAAAATGAGTAAAATTTCAAGAAGCGAAATAAAATGGATTAAAGAGAGCGTATTAGTCATAAAGCACATAATCCTTCATCACTGGAAATATCAATCTCTCCCACTTTAAACAGAAAAATTCTATCTTGGACAAAAATGTTAGCCAATGACAGAGATTGTTCTTCAAAAGAAGCGGAATACATTTGTGGAGACGTGAGGATTGCTCTTTGCCTACAGGAGCTCTAGGGTTTAACAAAAAGAGAAAAGATTAGTTGCCTTGTGAACTACACTGCCTCCTCTGCTCCTCTCAGTACTCACTTCTTTCTTTTTCTTTTTTTTAATAACTTGTTGCCTCTTCTATACATACTTCCAGGAAC